>NC_051224.1:360000-402500 GCF_015220715.1 Pygocentrus nattereri
AATTCATGGTGAGTGGACCAAAAGAATTATCCAAAACATTCTGGTTCCATTGACTTACAGTAAAAGAAAAGAAGATTTTCCCTTCTCCTGTAAAGTTACCATTTTGGAGATACAAGGTTTTTTTTTCCAACAACAGTGATATGCAGAGGTGTGTAGAAGTCTGTAGAGGATGTTTAAACTTATTAAACTTTAAAATAAAAACGTAATTTGACCATTTAATGTAATTTAACTTTTGCCTGTGACTGTTCATAATAAAAGGTTTTCTTTTGTACTTACAAACACAAATTTGCTTTCGGCTGAAAGTTTAGAAAGTGCATTTTTTACATAATTCCACATCTTGTTTTGATGATCGACCCTGTGTTTTGGAATCGCTGTTGGATGGTTTGCAGGTGATCTCTGGTTTGAAGGTGTGGACATTTGGACATTAGTGTCCCAACCTCTGTTTTAGAGTAAAATGAGGAGTCGTGTGAATGTTTTCTAGTTTGCTGTAGCCCATTTGCACTTAAAGTATTAGTTATAGATAAAATTATGCACTGGTGAATGTGGTAAACAACAATTTCCACAATACACAAACATATTAAATAATTCTAAAAAGCAAATGATGCTGGAATTGTTAAAGGAACACTGCAAATGCAAAAAATGAACAAAGCTTAGTTCTCTGAGCAGCCAACCAGCAAGACTGGCTATCAGCATCATCAGATAAAGATTCCTGTAACATTAAATGTCGTTCAGAAGAAAGAAGTAAAGGAGATGAAGGGAAGTTTCAGGTCATTCAGGAAACTCTGACTTACACATAAGTCACCACATCATCAGTACAGTTGCTCTCAGGAGGACATAATTAATGCAATACTAATGAGAGTACTAATGTCTGCGATGGTGATGCTGATGAGCAAGATGAGTGGGCCGAGGAATCCTGAGAGCCCCCTCGGGCGGAACTAGGGAAGATAGCAAGACATGTGGCCAGGTTAGAGGTCAGCTAGTCCCTACTGCTGTTCCCCCACACTGCTTCACACAGGAAGCAAACACACACACACGCACACGCACACACCCATACACACACACACAGCCAAGAAACAGTCGTTATGACAGAGCAACAGCCGTACACACGGTACACTGCTGACCCAATCGCTCTCCCACCCTTATAAAACAATGACCACCCAGAAAGACAGACAAGATACATTCACCATGACCACTGATCATGTGTGTATGACTGAGCAACCACGTCCTGCGATCTGACCTTCTGCATGCATGTGCGCACACACACACACACTCTCTGAGTAAGGATGGACTTGTTTATAATGGCATGTGTTCCATCTTGTTCCTTAGGCTACAGAAATCATATGACTGTCAAATAAGAGAAAAATGGGTTTCATTCTCTGATTTAGAGGAGACAGTTTCCTCTGAAATTTCACGTCTAGGTAGGTAGAAGAGGAAAGGTTTCAGACACTTCAAATTTACGCCCTGGCCAATGCCAACATTTTGCTGCTGTTGCAGGCTCTAACAGATCTTAAGTTCTAATTGAACACTGTATAAAAGTGATCTTCACATCTGAAGTTTGTTAGAATATAAGACAATAATTATTGGTGCTTTATCAGCAGGAAATCCACCAATTTTAAGACCTAAAATTCAAAGATGTTCACAGGTCCCTCACATCATGATTCTTTGAGGCCTGAGTCTGAGTTGAGTCTTAAGTCTCTGGAGAGTGAGCCCAAGACAAGGAGTCTTTGGGGTCCAAATCTGAGTCTCTGGTTTCTGTGGTTGTTGTTTCCAAGTACAAATTGAGTCTTGAGGGTGAATCTCTAGGGTGCGAGTCTGAGGTGAATCTCTAGGGTGTGAGTCTGAGGTGAATCTCTAGGGTGCGAGTCTGGGTTGAATCTCTATGCTGTGAGTCTGAGGTGAATCTCTAGGGTATGAGTCTGAGGTGAATCTCTAGGGTGCGAGTCTGGGTTGAATCTCTATGCTGTGAGTCTGAGGTGAATCTCTAGGGTGTGAGTCTGAGGTGAATCTCTAGGGTGCAAGTCTGGGTTGAATCTCTATGGTGTGAGTCTGAGGTGAATCTCTAGGGTGCAAATTTGAGTTGAATCTCTAGGGTGTGAGTCTGAGGTGAATCTCTATGGTGTGAGTCTGAGGGGAATCTCTAGGGTGCGAGTCTGGGTTGAATCTCTAGGGTGTGAGTCTGGGTTGAATCTCAAGGGTGCGAGTCTGAGATGAATCTCTATGGTGCGAGTCTGATGTGAATCTCTAGGGTGTGAGTCTGGGTTGAATCTCTAGGGTGCAAGTCTGGGTTGAATCTCTAGGGTTCAAGTCTAGGTTGAATCTCTAGGGTGCGAGTCTGAGGTGAATCTCTAGGGTGCGAGTATGAGTTGAATCTCTAGGGTGCAAGTCTGGGTTGAATCTCAAGGGTGCGAGTCTGAGATGAATCTCTAGGGTGCGAGTCTGAGTTGAATTTCTAGGGTGTGAGTCTGGGTTGAACCTCTAGGGTGCGAGTCTGAGCTGAATCTCTAGGGTGCGAGTCTGGGCTGAATCTCTAGGGTGCAAGTTTGAGTTGAATCTCTAGGGTGCGAGTCTGAGATGAATCTCAAGTGTGCAAGTCTGAGTTGAATCTCTAGGGTGCGAGTCTGGGTTGAACCTCTAGGGTGCGAGTCTGAGTTGAATCTCTAGGGTGCGAGTCTGAGGTGAATCTCTAGGGTGCGAGTCTGAGGTGAATCTCTAGGGTGCGAGTCTGAGGTGAATCTCTAGGGTGCGAGTCTGAGGTGAATCTCTAGGGTGCGAGTCTGGGTTGAATCTCTAGGGTGCAAGTCTGGGTTGAATCTCTAAGGTGCGAGTCTGGGTTGAATCTCAAGGGTGCGAGCCTGAGTTGAATTTCTAGGGTGTGAGTCTGAGTTGAATCTCTAGGGTGCAAGTTTGAGTTGAATCTCTAGGGTGTGAGTCTGAGTTGAATCTCAAGTGTGCAAGTCTGAGTTGAATCTCTAGGGTACGAGTCTGGGTTGAATCTCTTGGGTGCGAGTCTGAGTTGAATCTCTAGGGTGCAAATTTGAGTTGAATCTCTAGGGTGCAAGTCTGAGTTGAATCTCTAGGGTGCGAGTCTGGGTTGAATCTCTTGGGTGCGAGTCTGAGTTGAATCTCTAAGGTGCAAATTTGAGTTGAATCGCTAGGGTGCGAGTCTGAGTTGAATCTCTAGGTTGCGATTCTGAGGTGAATCTCTAGGGTGTGAGTCTGAGTTGAATCTCTAGGGTGCAAGTCTGAGGTGCATCTCTAGGGTGCAAGTTTGAGTTGAATCTCTAGGGTGCGAGTCTGAGGTG
Source organism: Pygocentrus nattereri (assembly GCF_015220715.1). Taxonomy (NCBI): domain Eukaryota; kingdom Metazoa; phylum Chordata; class Actinopteri; order Characiformes; family Serrasalmidae; genus Pygocentrus; species Pygocentrus nattereri. Next base: position 363,303 of record NC_051224.1, read on the forward strand.
AATCTCTAGGGTGCGATTCTGGGTTGAATCTCTAGGGTGCGAGTCTGAGGTGAATCTCTAGGGTGCAAGTCTGAGGTGAATCTCTAGGGTGCGAGTCTGAGGTGTATCTCTAGGGTTCGAGTCTGAGGTGAATCTGTAGGGTGAGAGTCTAAGGTGAATCTTTAGGGTGCGAGTCTGAGGTGAATCTGTAGGGTGTGAGTCTAAGGTGAATCTCTAGGGTGCGAGTCTGAGGTGAATCTCTAGAATGCGAGTCTGAGGTGAATCTGTAGGTTGCGAGTCTAAGGTGAATCTTTAGGGTGCGAGTCTGAGGTGAATCTCTAGGGTGCGAGTCTAAGGTGAATCTCTAGGGTGCGAGTCTGAGGTGAATCTCTAGGGTGCGAGTCTGAGGTGAATCTGTAGGGTGCGAGTCTGAGGTGAATCTCTAGGGTGCGATTCTGAGTTGAATCTCAAGTGTGCAAGTCTGAGTTGAATCTCTAGGGTACGAGTCTGAGTTGAATCTCTAGGGTACGAGTCTGGGTTGAATCTCTTGGGTGCGAGTCTGAGTTGAATCTCTAGGGTGCAAATTTGAGTTGAATCTCTTGGGTGCGAGTCTGAGTTGAATCTCTAGGGTGCAAATTTGAGTTGAATCTCTAGGGTGCGAGTCTGAGTTGAATCTCTAGGTTGCGATTCTGAGGTGAATCTCTAGGGTGTGAGTCTGAGTTGAATCTCTAGGGTGCAAGTCTGAGGTGAATCTCTAGGGTGCAAGTTTGAGTTGAATCTCTAGGGTGCGAGTCTGAGGTGAATCTCTAGGGTGCGATTCTGGGTTGAATCTCTAGGGTGCGAGTCTGAGGTGAATCTCTAGGGTGCAAGTCTGAGGTGAATCTCTAGGGTGCAAGTTTGAGTTGAATCTCTAGGGTGCGAGTCTGAGGTGAATCTCTAGGGTGCGATTCTGGGTTGAATCTCTAGGGTGCGAGTCTGAGGTGAATCTCTAGGGTGCAAGTCTGAGGTGAATCTCTAGGGTGCGAGTCTGAGGTGTATCTCTAGGGTTCGAGTCTGAGGTGAATCTGTAGGGTGAGAGTCTAAGGTGAATCTTTAGGGTGCGAGTCTGAGGTGAATCTCTAGGGTGCGAGTCTAAGGTGAATCTCTAGGGTGCAAGTCTAAGGTGAATCTCTAGGGTGCGAGTCTGAGGTGAATCTGTAGGGTGCGAGTCTGAGGTGAATCTTTAGGGTGCGAGTCTGAGGTGAATCTCTAGGGTGCGAGTCTGAGGTGAATCTCTAGAATGCGAGTCTGAGGTGAATCTCTAGGGTGCGAGTCTGAGGTGAATCTCTAGGGTGCGAGTCTAAGGTGAATCTGTAGGGTGCGAGTCTGAGGTGAATCTGTAGGGTGCGAGTCTGAGGTGAATCTCTAGGGTGCGAGTCTAAGGTGAATCTGTAGGGTGCGAGTCTGAGGTGAATCTGTAGGGTGCGAGTCTGAGGTGAATCTTTAGGGTGCGAGTCTGAGGTGAATCTCTAGGTGAGATTTGAGTCTCTAGTCTGTGAAGTCAGAGCCTAGTCTTGAGCTTGTGGGGTCTGAGCCTGAGTCAAGTCTTAAGTTTCTGGGGACAGGGTGGCGTGTTGAGTCTTGAGCCTCTGGGGCAAGAAGCATGTTCCTTTCAACAAGTGGACCAAAAATCAAAGATCAAGAACAGCCATTTGTCTTTATATGTTCTCCACACCTGTAAATTGTCGAATTTTACAGTTTCATTGTTGTAGGTGCTGAAATATTTATAGTAGTTTCTGAATAATGACTATAATAAGACTAATAACTGAATAATAAACCTACTTGTGCATTCTATTAAAACATCAGCTAGATTAGATGACTCCATCAGCTAAATTACCCGTTTAATCTAGCTGAAGTTTTAATATATAGCACAAGTAGATGTGTTATTCAGTAATCTTTAGATCTCTATCTCAGATAATTGAGCTGTTGTGCTAATTAGCATTTGTGCCATGAAAACAACAGTTCCAAGTTATTCATGCCTCTTTACACAATGTACTACACTGCATGTGTCTACTATGAGAATTTGGTAGTTACAATGAATTTGAAATGAATTCAGCCAATTATAGATTAAATTGCATTGTAGCTACCATATTATTTAGCATAGTTTCTAAAAAACTCTCAAGATTAACGAAATGATAAATCTATGGTTTAAAGGGACAGAGGGACAGAGTTAGCTCAGGGATGTAGCAGCTCTGAGGTCACTAACTGAAACCATACCTGACTCACACACCTCTCCCTCTCTGTGTGCACTAAACCTTATGCAAAGCAGGTTGAGTAAGCCATGCAACGTGTACCTACACAGGTGACAGCATCACGTCTGATAATCATCTCCTCAGAGACTCCATGAGACTAAAACACAGTATTACAGGAAATGCATTAGCTTCTACCTTAGCGTGGGTTGAGTGAAGTAAAACTAAAACTACTGTTACTTCAACGAAAAAATGAAGTAAAAGTAAAAAAAAAACTTATACTTAAAAAACGAGTTGAGGGTGATGTTCCCCTAACTTTGACTATAACCAGCGCTTTTTAGGAAAGGAAATGAATCTTGTAAGATGGCATTTCTCTCTTTTTTACTCAGAAAGATCAAGAGAGGTTTGATTAGGCTTGCCTTTTCATAACATATTGTTTTAGATGCTGATTATCTGCCATATAAATAATTAAAATTAACTTTTTTTGCTCACTATGTGCAATTATACAAGCCTAAAGTGGCCAATAGCTACGTATCCTGTTTCATAGCTGTTGAAACTTGGCAGCTGATAAGTGATGAAAGACATGCTGCAACCATAGTTACCGCTGCCATATAAAAGTGTTATTGAAAAGACACGGAACAAATCTCAGTAAATGCTTTCTACTTCTCCACTCAACTAATAAAACCACCTGACTCTTATTTTGTTGGTTGTGACACAAACCATTTAACAACTGTGGGAGTAATTGCCATCAGGCCATTATGCAATAATGGCGACAAGCCTAGTGTGAGCAGCAGTACAGAAGTCTAGGTGCTGAATGACATTCATCCCCAAAAAGACAATTAGAGGCTCAGTGTGAATGGCTACAGCAGAACTGAGTAAAGAGTAGACACTTTACTCAGAAAAGTAAAATAAGAAAAAAAGAAAAGTACAAATTTTATTTAAGTACATGTAATTAAGTAAATGTAACTAACTAACTTAAGTAACTAAGTAAAGTGATGAACTACTAACTCTTAAGAAAAAAGGGTTCTATATTATACCACAAAGTTTTTTTTTGAGTTATTACAATAGTGCAGCACTTTTTGGTGCCAAAGGGAGCCCAAAGAATTATTGAACCATCCAAAGAATCATTTAAGCATTCAAATGGTTTTGCTCTACTGTGATGGTTCTAAGACCACCAAAGAACCCCCTCTTTTAGGGTTTAGGACAGTGTCTCTGCATTGATTTGAAGCTGAAGCTTCTGTCAAAGATATGCATGACTGTTCAAAGGTTTGGAATCAATGTTTTCAATAATATAACCAATAATATAACCAATCAAAGTGTATGAAATGATTATAATCCTTTTAGTCCTGTGCTGCTTCACAGGCCTTTAACTCATTACTAGGCCTGTATGAAGCTGTGCAAGAAATAAAGAAATGTTTGATTTCTCCAGAACGATGATCAGAGCTGCCGAAGACTCTGAAAGGAGTGAAAAAGTTGTGTTGCTTTGAGAATTAAGTTAAAAATACAATTACAATCAAGAATTTTACATATTTCCAAAGGGAGGTCCTACTGACAAAGCAGCAAAGTTTTCAAAAAGTAATGTAAATAGATCCAGCATTTCAGAACAAAAGCTGGTTCAACTTTAACGGAACTGAATGTGAAGAGTTTTTTCTCGTTAGTTTTGGATGATTTTTATTGGTCCTTACATTATGAGTCTATTTCTAACACAATGGAAAGGGTAACTGGAGTTTTTAAACTATGCAAAACAATAAAAACGGAGATGCAAGGACGACGGAGTTTATCATAACATTCAGGTCTTGTTTACAGAATTCTCTATAATATTCAAATCATTGGACGGACAGTTTTTGCAAACATTTGAACGTCTACATAGGATTTATTAGTGTTGAGCTTAGTAAAATGCCATTGTTGCCTGTCAGTGGACAAACATAACACTACCATCTTCCCCTTTCATCCATTTAGATTTCCTGGATGCACAAAAGCCCGAATCTTTCAGAGGGGTCATCATGACTGATGGTCTCGGACGTTGACAGTACTGTCAGTGTTTGGCTCTGCAACTACACACAGAGGCCACTATTAATCCCAGCCAAACATTTACACTTCATGCAAAGGGCGTAGAAAAAAATGAAGAATCAGCGTCTTGTACTGAGACGTGAATGTGTGTTTTTTCCTCACTTTATCTGAGTTGTGGACGATGTCCAAGAGAAGTGTTCGGCCTTGATAAAGGACTGCCTTTCAGCAGGCAGGGGTCAAATGAAATGTTCTAAAATGCTGACGGACTGTGACGAAAGTACGAATCTGCCTTCTCGTTATAACTTAACGCTGATATGTTTATTATAGGTCACAGTATAGCATTATTCCTAGCCTGGTTTGGACTATGGAACCAGCTGATGGAAAGCTGAGGCTTGTACAGAGCGCTCCAGATGTGTCAGGCACCTGTGTATATGCGCAAAGAACGCCAGAAGACGGGACAGAAGAGCTTAAGCAGACAGTCACAGATGTGCAAGACGACACAGGGCTGCCTTTGTGTGAGACACACACTTGAAGCCACACAAGACAGCATACGGCTGGAGCACACACACACACACACACACACACACACACACACACACACACACACACACAGAAATGCACAGACGAGATACAGTCGTGCACGCATCTGTGAACGCACACGCTCGCACACGCACACCTGGAATGTAAAGAGTGTCCCTGTGTTGAAATGAACGACTCGGCCTTTACATGCTCCCCAGATGGCAGGCAGCGCAGCAGTTTCCAGCAAACAGGCTGTGGCTGGCTTTCAAACGGCCCAAAGGACAGCGTGTCCTGCTACTGACTCGCCACTTTGCATCGCACTGCTGCAAAATACTGCAACCTGTGGCCTCCAGAAGGGTCATTTAAATGGCCATTTGCAAGGAAAATGTATGTAGATGACGTAAGATAGAAGTGAACAACTTTGGTCAACCAGGCCGTTAGACCTAATCAGGCATCTGTAGCCTCAAGGAACTGAAGTAAATACACAAAAACACTGTGTCCTCGAGCCTCTGCCAGGCCCCCTGTTAAGCAGGGCTAACGAACTTAGAGTACTTAGGGGTCTTCTTCAGAGGGTGTTATATATTTTAATACACAGTTACTGTTTATTTGCTGAATTAAATATATTGCAAGAAAAACATAAAATGTGACCTGTGCAAAAGATTTTGTACTGTATGTTTTATTTGTATGCTAAATGCTATATTACATGTCAAACTCAGCAATTAAATGGAAATTATGCACTAAAATTGACAGAAAATGCCATAACTAAGTATATTCTGAGAAAATATATAAAAAATTATTTAAAAACTTTTGCATATAATGGTACATATATTTAAGCATGTTTTAGTCGATGTTCAATAGTCAATGTCCTGTCACCACAACCCACTTCGACCACTATTACTACTATTATTCCTACTAGTACTGCTCCTACCACTACTACTGATAATTGTTACTTCTAATAGGATTAGTAGTAGAAGTAGTATTTATAATAGTATAAATACATAGTGTTCAATAAAATCCAGGAAACAAACATTTACCTGTAAAGTAGTGTGACAGTATTGGCATCTTTGCTAGAGTTAGTAAACAAAACAAGCCGTTATTTCTGTGTTCTCAGTTCTCACAGGCTTGATAATTCCATTCATTTCCTAGTGTTGACATGCTGTATCTCTAAATCTGTGATCATCTCTAACCTACAACAAGGCAAAATGAACTCGGTGACCAACCTTTTTGATAAATGCCATAAATGTAAATGTAAATAAATGTCAAAGGGGCTACTTTGTCTTGTGGTCCATTGTGGAAGCTTTAAGTGGTGCCAGCATCTCCGAAATGAGCTCAAAAAGACGCGAATTAGGCTGCCGACATACGAGCAGCATGTTGAAGCACTCCGTTTCAGCTCCTGGATGAAATGGTGACGCTCTCCACATTACTTTCAATTTTCCAAATTAGAAATTAGCGTAGCCACGTCGCAGTTTGCCCATTTGGTTAGGTCCTTTTGCATTTCTGCTGATTTGTACATTTACATTGAGCCACAAACACAATATACCAAAAAAAAAGAACCCGAATATGAGAGATGGTCCGAAACAGAAGCCTCAGTTCATTCATTTGCTGCGGGGACATTAGAAAAGTGTTCTAGAAGAGCGGTTTCCAGATCTTCAGCTTCCCAATGCTGCTTTAAAGTCATGAGTATTCTTTTGGACCAGAACAAAGATATAAATACTGGAAAAATCTGCCATATTTTTATGAAGTAAACAGTCAGATTACACTTGATTCTCTGAAATCTCTATTTGGGAAATGAAGGGCATGTGAAAGTAGCAGCCACTGCTGAAGAAAGCGCTCTGTATCCGCCTAAACATAGCCGATGAATCACCCTGAAACAGAAATAGCCTTCAAATATTCATAGCTAAATATAGTTATCATGCTAATGTGCTGAAGATGAGGGGAAAAAGTTTGCCAGAGTCTTGTATCGTTGCCAGTTGCTGATAGATGCTCCAAACTGATCCAACACAAGCTACATAAGGGCCGACTGCTTGTTCTGCCAAGGGCCTACCAAGTCATCTCATAACTAATTCAATTCCCCAGAACATAAAAGAAAGAACAGAGAAATGAAGGCACTATTTTCCCTCCGTTGTGACGGGTGCTGATTCATGGAGATGCATCTAATTACACTGACCTTTGAAGACACAGAGAAGAGGGGTCACAGTGTGTCTCTGAAGATGGCTGAGCAGACCGGAAGGAAGAAGAGGGCGGCGACAGAGAGAGAAGGCTTGATTGATGGGCTCTTAATCTGTCAGTCCGATGCTTATTTGAATCTTCTTCTGTCTTTTTGTTAGTGGCTTTAAAAATGTCCTTCCAGAAAATTCACTACAGTTTAAAAGTTTGGAAACACTATTCCAGAGATTGTCTAACAGAGTGGACAGTGAGCAGACACAGTGTTTATAAACTCCAGCAGCACTGCTGTGTCTGATCCACTCGCACCAGCACAACACACACTAACACACCACCACCACATAAGTGTTACTGCAGTGCTGAGACTGACCCAAAACCACTAAAATCACTACTTACTGTATTGATATTATTTGTATTTTTCTAATATTATTGTCAGTTTGAGCACATACAGCGCATGTATACAAACAGTGCGATATTTGCCATCCTGAAATACCTTGTAGTTCTAGATTATTTCATTACTCTATATGTATAATAATGTGCAACATTTATTTACAACAACACAATCCGACTGATGGAGAAGTATATTTTTTCATATTTAGTTAAAAAAAAAGAAAATATATTTGATCCCTTTTATATGAGAACATTGTACCTTGTTTTAGTTGTTTTGTTTAAATTACACTACAGAAGGTTACAGAGATCTGTTGAGTTCTGCTCAGCAGACATGATGAGAGAACAACTGAACACACTGGAATTAGTGAGATATTAGACAAAATACAATTCAGCGAACATAATTTGCTGTGAAATACTTTCGACTCTGACTGGGACAGAACAACATTTGGCTCTATCCATGATGCAAAAGGCTATTAGGAAAAGGAATTGCCAAAATGAAAGCATGTTGATGCAATGATGCAACATGTGGGACTTTTTTGATTCACTTATTTGTTTATTTTGCAAAACATTTGTATGAAAGCAGTTGAACGTGAGAGTGAGTGTGTCATCAAGAATGACTTCATGGCTGTGATTCGGTTTCAGGCACAGCCAAAGGCATTTTAAATGCCTTCTGGTGTCTAGCTCATAATATTTCAATCTACACTTTGTGTTATCATTGGATAAAACAGCAATTATTTATACACCAATTCCAAACTTTTGAATGGTAGCACATTTGAAACTAAATGACACAGAATTATAATGCTGGGATATTGTATATCAATAGAAACTGAGTGAAGAACATGAGATGTGTGAATATCCATGTAGATATGCATGTTTATACAAATACAGCAGATGAAGAAGATAAGCCCAGGTTTACAACAGTTGCAAAGTATATTCAAATGACTTTGTCACATAACTGCAAAAAAAAAAAATAAAAACGTTGAAAGCGAAAGCAACACAGATTGCAGATTGCGTGCCATCTTCTGCACAACAACACTACAACACGTCTCTCGACCCTTATTAATTCAAACCGTGCCGACAAGCCAAGCTGACCACAGAAAAAACTGCTATGGAGGAATAAGAAAGGGTGGCAAAAGAGAGAAATGACATTCCGTGACAAAGAAAGGGGGTGAGAGAGAGAGAGACAGAGAGAGAGACAGAAAGAGAGAGAGAGAGAGAGACAGACAGAGAGAGAGAGACAGAGAGAGAGACAGAGAGAGAGAGAGACAGAGAGACAGAGAGAGAGACAGAGACAGAGAGAGAGAGAGAGACAGAGAGAGAGAGAGACACAAAGAGAGAGAGAGAGAGACAGAGACAAAGAGAGAGAGAGAGAGAGAGACAGAGACCGAGAGAGAGAGAGAGACAGAGACAAAGAGAGAGAGAGAGAGACAGAGAGAGAGAGAGAGAGAGAGAGAGAGAGAGAGAGACAGAGAGAGAGAGAGAGAGAGAGAGACAGAGAGAGAGAGAGAGAGAGAGAGACAGAGACAGAGAGAGAGACAGAGAGAGAGACAGAGAGAGAGACAGAGAGAGAGATAGAGAGAGAGAGGGAGAGAGAGAGAGAGAGAGAGAGAGAGAGAGAGAGAGAGAGAGAGAGAGAGAGAGAGAGACAGAGAGAGAGAGAGACAGAGAGAGAGAGAGAGAGAGAGAGAGAGAGAGAGAGAGACAGAGAGAGAGAGAGACAGAGAGAGAGACAGAGAGAGAGAGAGAGACAGAGAGAGAGACAGAGAGAGAGACAGAGAGAGAGACAGAGAGAGAGAGAGAGACAGAGAGAGAGAGAGAGAGAGAGAGAGAGAGAGACAGAGAGAGACAGAGAGAGAGAGAGAGAGAGAGACAGAGAGAGAGAGAGAGACAGAGAGAGAGACAGAGAGAGAGACAGAGAGAGAGATAGAGAGAGAGAGGGAGAGAGAGAGAGAGAGAGAGAGAGAGAGACAGAGACAGAGAGAGAGAGAGACAGAGAGAGAGAGACCGAGAGAGAGAGACCGAGAGAAGGCCTGTGAGAGTAGGGCGTATGGGGGTCAGGTCTGCTCCCCAGCGCCTTCGTCATACACTGCTGCGTCTGCAGAGTCTGCAGCAGCCCGAACAGAAAGAGGGCCTTTCTTCCAGCCGGGCCTCGCACTAATGCAATTGAACAAATTAGTATAATTATGCTCCATATCGGAGATTGAGGAGGCCGTGTGGGCAGGAGGCAGGAGGGAGCTGGGGGCGGGGCACCGGCGTGGGTATTTGCTGACGGGAATAACTAATTCATCTGCTACTTTTGCTATTTATCAGAGTACATTCTTGCATTTATGACATTACGGCTAATCAAATAAAGGAGGGCTGGAATGTCGGGTTTTTCGCTCTCAAAATGTGATTCTGCTAATGTGAAAATGACCACAACCACCCCCCCACCCCCCGCCCACCATGCACACACCTCCTGACCCCCCTCCTCCCCCACTTTGCAAGCACATCACTTGCTGCCCACTCAAAACAAAATTCTTCCATTTGAGTTGCCATCCAGTCCGATCCAGTACCATTGTCTGCCGCCAAATAGCAGCCACCAGCTGCAGTTCTGCAGACACACATGGCGGGGCACTGGGGAGGACAAATCCATCAGCTGCTACACGTTGAGGCAGATGTCCCCAATTTCTGACACATTTATAGTGAAAATATGTCCAGAGAGTGAGCACAAAACAAATCCATGTCAATAATAAATCTCCAGCCATAACACTTGCTTCCTTTTTGCTTTGAGAAACATGGCTTTGGAGGGCCTTCTTCCAAACCTCCAAGACCACAGTTTGCCTGGATGCCTTTTAGAGGCCTGTAAGCCAACGGTGTATGCTCGATCATTGACAGGGATTAAACAGCAGCGAATGAAGGGTGTCAAGGGGAGGTAGAGCCTGACAAGAACAGAAAATGAGCGTGTAAAGTGATTCAATTGTACTGAACAAAGGAACATGAAGTGTTATTGATACCAGAGAGAGTGGGCATGAGACCACTGCTGCTTCTTTCTGAGTACTGATACTGAAACCTTCGGTACTTTCAGCTGATACAGATCAACGTACAATACAATCTTCCATAATCTTTATCTTTAAAAATAAATTATCTTTAAAATGAGCTATTTCAGTGACCGCAAGGTTGTAGGTGCCTGTTGTGGCAGCAATCCCGAACCTGTTGGTGGACACCTTGGGTAAAGGAAGCAGTCAAGCTCAAGAAAGAGTCCTGGTTGGCTTGTGGGTCTCTGGAGGCAAAAGATGGGTACCTAATTGCCAAGAGGGTCGTGGGTCGCGGCTTTGGTGGTTGCTGAGGCAAAAACTTGGGTGTGGGAGGTGTTTGGTGAGGCCATGGAGAAAGACTATCGACAGGCACAGAGAAGGTTCTGGCAAACTGTCAGGCGCCTCAGGAGAGGAAAGCGATTGCCGATCAACACTGTATACAGTGGGGCTGGGGGGCTGCTGACTTCGACTGAGGACATCATTGCACGGTGGAAGGAATACTTCAAGGATCTTCTCAATCCCACCAACAATCCTTCCCTAGAGGAGGCAGAGCTTGGAGATCTGAGCGAGGGTCTGTCCATCACTCGGGCTGAGGTTGCCAAGGTGGTCGGAAAACTCTTTGGTGGCAGAACACCGGGGGTGAATGAGATCTGCCCGGAATTCCTGAGGGCTCTGGATGTTGTAGGGCTGTCTTGGCTGACATGCCTCTGCAACATCGCATGGACATCTGGGACGGCCCCCCTGGAATGGCAGACTGGGGTGGCGGTCCCTATTTTTAAGAAAGGTGACCGGAGGGTGTGTTCCATCTACCAGGGGATCACACTTCTCAGCCTACACGGTAAGGTCTATGCAGGGGTACTGGAGAAGAGAGTCCGACCGATAGTTGAATCTCAGCTACAAGAGGAACAATGCGAGTTTTGCCCTGCCTTGTCGAGAGGGTGCGTGGGAGTTCGCCCAACCAGTCCACATGTGTTTTGTGGATTTGGAGAAGAATTTGACTGCATCCCTCGGGGATCCTGTGGGGAGTGCTCTGGGAGTATGGGCTAAGGGGCTCATTGTTACGGGCCATTCAGTTCCTGTACAAACGGAGCAGGAGCTTGGTTTGTATAGCCAGCAGTAAGTCAGATTGGTTTCCAGTTAGGGTTGGACTCTGCCAGGGCTGTCCGTTGTCACATTGTCATAACTTTTATGGACAGAATTTCTCAGAACAGTCAAGTGGCGGAGGGTGTCCGGTATGGTGGCCTCAGGATTTCACGTCTGCTTTTTGCGGATGATGTGGTCCTGTTGGCGTCATCAGGCCTGGACCTCCCGCTCTCTCTGGACCAGTTTGCAGCCAAGTGTGGAGCGGCTGGGATGAAAATCAGCACCTTTAAATCTGAGACCATGGTCCTCAGTCGGAAAAGGTCCACCTTCTGCTCTGTCCAGGTCAGGAGCGATTTCTTGCCCCAAGTGGAGGAGTTTAAATATCTCGAGATTTTGTTCATGAGTGAAGGAAGGATGGAGCGAGAGGTTGACAGACATATTGGTGTGGTGTCTGCAGTAAATACAAGCAGCCAAAATGAGCTTTCTCTAAGGGCTCTCCCTTAGAGATAGGGTGAGAAGATTGGCGATTCGGGAGAGGCTCAGAGTAGAGCCGCTGCTCCTCCACGTTGAGAGAAACAAGTTGAGGTGTTTCGGGCATCTGCTAAGGATGGCCTCTGGACACCACCCTAGGGAGGTGTTCCAGACATGTCCGACGGGAAGGAGACCCCTGGGAAGACCCAGGACACATTAGAGGGATTATATCTCTTGACTGTCTTGGGAACGTCTCGGCATCCCTCCAGAAGAGCTGGAGGAGGTGGCAGGGGAGAGGGAGGCCTGGGCCTCTTTGTTCAGGTTGCTGCCCCCCCAACCCGGACCCGGATAAGTGGATGAAGATGGATGGATGGATAATTCAGTAATATGCTTCAATTAATGTTCACCTAATGCCAGCTCACCTCGGGCCTGTCTGGTCATGTCATGGGTGAAAGAAATCAAGCCAAATCTTCTATTTAATTCAGGTGTCACGATTGGCCCCTCCCAGTCTGGTCCATGTGCGTTTGTTTTGGTTTTGTAACTCCGCCCCTGATTGTTTTCACCTGTCGCTCGTTATCCCTTCATCCACTACTTCGCTTCGCATTACAGAACGACCAGCTACCTATGGACGCAGCAGATAAGCGACACACTGGCTCGTGGCAGTTCCGTTGTTGCAGCTCTGGCTGTTTCCATGCAGCCTGAGTTTCCCGCATCCCAACGTCGCCCCGCCAGTGAGAGCAAATCCCCTGGCGCTCAGGGAACAAGAGCGTCCCATTCCCGCCTTATGTCCAGGCAACAAGCGCTCATATAAGCACCTTGGGTCCACCCGGCTTGAACAACACTGCAGGGAGGAGCGACCTGCAGCACAAGCCAAGGTGAGACGGATGGAGCATACAGATAACCCGTCGATGGTACTCGGCTTGTTCTCAAGTGCCACTGCGAGTTGCCTATAGCTTGAGTGAGCTTTGGGAACGGCCGAGTGGGTCCGTGGGTCTGTGTGTTCCTCCTGGTTGGAGCAGAGGTCCCCAGCCCGAAAGCCTGATCCCGTGGCCGCACCCCACGGCACTCCAGATCCCGTGGCCGTGCCTCCGGACCCGCCGCCAGTCTCTATGGACGTTGTAGCAGGCCTGCCTGCCCCCGGGGACATTGTAGCAGGCCCGCCTGCCCCCGTGGATGTTGTAGCAGGCCCGCCTGCCCCTGTGGACCTTACAGCCCCTTTGTTCCCGCCTGTCCCGCCCTCGCCTGTGTCTGTTCCCCGTGGGCCTTCTGTGCCTCCTGTGTTTCTGCCATGTTTGGTCCCTGGTTTTGTCCTGTTCCTTACTGTTGTGTTGGTGTCCGTTCCCGTTCCTGTTGTTGTTCCTGTTCCTGTATCTCCTTTTGTTTCTGTTCCTGTTTCTGTGCCTTTGGTTTGTTCCTGTGTTCCCACTTCTGTGCCTGTTTCGGCGCCTGTCAGTGCCGATCGCTTCGTGTTGGCTCTATGACCTTGGACTGTTCTGACCATGACCCTGGATTTGCCCTTAATAAAAGTCGCTTACCTCCACACATGCGTCTGCTACTTCACTCCGCATTACATCAGGCAAAACTTCAAACTTCAATTTGATTCAATTGCTCCATCAGGTTATACATTGCTCTTAAAACCAACAACTAACATGAAATATTTACATGGTATAAGTACAGCACTATTAAAATATTTTTGCTTTAAAATAATTCCTTTGCCAGGTTAATTTATTTGAAGGTTATGATTTAAATTTGTGCAAATTTCAGCTTTTAAATTTAATCTTTTAGTCAGTATTCAAAATAATGTTTACTGAATATGTAGAATATGTAGTATGTCTAACATTTATTGCAAATCTATGAATTACTGATTTTATTCATGCAATATTTGAAGCTACACCATGAGTTCAAAAGGATATTGAACCCAAAACCATGTTATAGTCCTTTTTAGCCCTGTATTTTCTCAAAAGGAACTAATTCTAATTCTAAGTCTAATTAACATAAGAAGTACCGATGTGCTCTGACACCTTCATGGTTTCATGGTAACTCTTACAATCTGAAAGCAGAAACTTAATATGCAAGGCATCATTTAGAGCCTAATGGGACAAAAATCTCAGAGGTTCATATTAATCCATGGCGTGACTGGACAGGCCCCAGGTGAGGTGCTGTGGAATGACCCTTAAGACAGTCATCTGATAATGTGAAGCATTTCTGCAAAGCTAATATAATAGTCACTCCCATATATGCACTGATGTGAAATAGCTTGTTTTTACCTTAACATTAGGCCATATGTGGGTACTGTTGTTATCACCTGTTCTGCTTTACTTTATTTCACAGCTGACCTATTAATCCTCTGCCCTTAAACTTCATTACACAATAAAAAAATAAATAATAAAAAAAGGGAAAAAAATACCTAACCTATCCTAATACTTTTGGAATTCAATAACAAACTACAGATTTCTGCATTTTGACACAGAGGTTTTCATTAAGAAATTAAGTTGAGGTGTGAGAAATTAAGTTGAGGTGGACTTCTGCATTCCGCAAAGCTTGTCCAGCCGCACAAGTGAGTGATGCATGTGTCAATTCTGTGGTGTTTCAAATTAAATCCATTACAGAAGTGGATCTGATTCATTGTTATCCTGGTATTAGCCCAGTACTGATGCTTAGTATCAGGCCTGTGCCATCTGTCATCCCAGATTATGACAGGATAAAGCAGAAATGCTGAGGAAAGTGGGGGTCTGTGAACTGTGATCTCCTCAGAGAACCCCACAGCACTACCACTGCACCGTGGAGCCCTTTCCTCTTCCTCCACCTCCTCTTCCTCAGTCGCACAGATCCCGCCCCGAAGAGGGTGAGGGAAACGGTGGGAGGTGGAAGAAGAGCATTTGATCCCTGCTCAGACTGAGCCGTGGGCCCACTCGCTCACATCCTGTTTGGGAAGAGGTCCTTTTGAAACCCATCTGCTCCCAGATCCCAGTAGTACCATCAGAGGGGTTGTGTGTAGAGAGCAGACACACACACAAACACACACACAGGATACACAGGAGTGGTTCATTCAACATGCTGCTCCTCGCCGATCGAGCTCGGAGTGTAAATGTAGTTCCATGATACATAATGCATGCGGAAAGACACTGATGGACACTACGTGGATGTAAAAACACCAGATCAAAAACAGCACTGAAGACAGGCGCCCTATTGAGGCTGCAGCGTTTTTTGTGGCTTAAATGGGATTTTGGTGACTGTCTAATAGCTCCTAGCACAGCCGACACACATCAAATAATTAAATGCTCTTAAAAGCACTGGGTGAAAGCAAATGTAACATTATAAGTTGCTGCCATAATCTGGTTTGCGATACATAAACGAGACAGATGTTTTTTTCAGTTGGGAAAGGATAATAATTGGTCATCCAAACCACAAACACCATCCTGGCCCTCCTTCTGAACTAATGGCAGTGACGCAAAAAATCTATTTGGAGTTTTATTTTTAGGCACAACCTGATTACAGCCAAATTGAGTTGAAGTTTTTTTTTAAAGGCATACCTGTGGGTCATGCTTTGCCTGTCCTACATGCAGAGAAAGCACATCGCAAGGCGCCTGGACATCAATATGCTGACATCTGTTTGTTGAAGGGACAGGAATGTGAGATAAGTGTATTAGTCAATTTAGGTTCTCTCAATTATATTCGTAAGGAGCTAAAGTGAAGTGTTGACCATGCTCGTCTCCAGATGGCTGGCCTTCACCAAGTTCCGTGTTCTCTGGATGGGAAGCTGGAAGGTGGCAGGCCCTTTGATTCACCTGATCTATCAATCGCTCTGCACGTTACCTCACCTAACACCTCTGTGGCCTTAACGATTTGATGAGATAATAAAAGTCATGCGTATGTAGCCTTAAATAACCCAAAGTGTTTTGTAATAGTTGTTTAGAATGCAAGTTCATATTAGTAAGCAAACGAGGACTATTACCAGGGGCTTCACTTCAGATTTATGGTGTGGGGGCTAAGCCTTTTAATGAGGGGGTCTGGGTGCATGGTCCCCCAGGAAGATGGTTTGACGGCCCCACAGAAGATGTGATTCTTCATAGTGTATTGAAGATCTTTTACAACTTAGATACTGTATCTGTCCCCCTATACAGATCACAGATCAACACAGACCAAACACAGTCTTAGTTTGTGCAACCAGACAGAATGTGAGTGTGTTCAGTAGTTCCACTTACATGCACTTAGTCTTAGTGACATGGTTATAGTGACTTTTTGACCACTAATCTTTATCAGACCTGCTTCTTCTGCTCTGTCAGTCTCCAGCTTCTTTCTCGCCCCCTCATCGCTCGTGTTAAGTAACGTAATTTTTATTAAACTCAGACTTACAAGAAGTCAAGGATCAATGAGTTCAAGTAGTTAATTTTTTGATGAAGCTGGTAAAAAAAAGTCACAACCTCTTAATTCCCATCTCTACATACTGAGGAATTAAAGGATATAAAACTCCAATCAGCACAACACTAGCGTTAGCAATAGCACTTGCCGATATTATGTAGTAAAACAGAACAAAGCTAATGCTGCTATGATTTTTTTGAATGCTTCTTAGAAATCGAACATTTCTTGAAAGTGGTTTGCTAGCTCATATTCGAGCTTTATGGCCCGTCCTCTTTTCTTTACCTCATGTGAACTTAACATTGGCTAGGTAAGAAGAAACAGTCAAGAAACTTGATAGCCAGCTATACTGACCACAATTTTCATAAATCCAAATTGTAGGAAGATGTAGGAAGATTCACTCTGTTAGTTTTTATCTTAGTCTGTTTATAAATACAATCCTATCCTAACTTCAGCTCTTGCTGAGTGATGTTACAGCACAAAAGCATCACCAGAAACTCATCAGGTCTAATATGGATGATTTACAGCTTACATGTTCTAATACGATTGGGTTACAACTTCTACGACCTGATGTAGTCGCACTTCTTCCCAGCGCTGAACAGCAGAGGACCGCTGTCTGCTGTCGTCGTGTTGAGGCAGCGGTGGATTAGAGCAGCAGCGCTTCTCCAAACTCACTCTATTTTGACTTTGGAGACACAGATAACACAGTTGAATAATGAAGAATACTATTGGTGATTTGAAGTAAGCATTTAGGTGGGCAAAAAGATCTCCCCTAAAACTGGCCTAGCAATGCACCTGGCTATCATTATCGATTATTAGTGTTTGAGAAATCTACAGGCAATCATAATTATTAACCAAGTATTCAGAGGACCAAACAATAAAAAAATGAAAATGGACTTTCATAGATTCCAAAATGTACACTTTATTTATTTAATTTGCAGCCAAAAGGCAGTTAATAATCAGTAGTCAATAAAAAAACACCTTAAAAAATGAGAAAAATAAAGCACATCATCAAAATATTACACAGAGAAGTCATCAATTACATTAAAACAGACAAAACAAAAGTAGTTGGTGGGTCCATTCTTTGATTTTAGTATATCTTCAGTTCTTTTCAGGAGACCCGCTTTCAGTTTTTCACTGATGTCTGCGGGGAGATTTTTCCACACATCCAAATTCCAGTCTTAAATGTTCACATTCATGCTGAGGACCGGACTCTGGGGTGGTCAAAGTGTTTCTTGATAGCTACACATCCTTTCAGACTCAGCATGGAGTCTGTGTCTTCTCACAGGGGAAGAATGAACAGAAACACCTGTGGATTCATCAGATCTGAAGCAAGAGTGGGGCTTGAACTTACTTCAAAGATGATCACTTAAAGACTAAATTTGGATTCATCTCCTGTTTTCAGCTGTTTTCCTTTAACATTTACATTACTAATGCAAACAGATTGTCTTACAATAGAAACATCTCCCCACAAAGACTAACTAGCACTTATTTGCTGTTTTGACTTTTGCACGGTACTGTACGAAAACACTGGGCAGAAAACGCTCTAAATAGGTGCATAAATCAAGTACTAGTAAGAGAGATTAGTAAGAATATTTAAAATATGCCAGTTACACAAGCCTAATGCAATTTATTTGTTGCCATATTTTTTAGCAATCAAGTTATGGAAACAATCATGACAGCCTTAAAACTTTTGAACCTACTTACTCTCACAATGCTTCCCATTAATAAAGTCATGGGCTGGAGGTTAGGGAACTGGCCCTGTGACCAGAAGGTCGCCCTTGAGCAAGACACCCAACCCCCAGCTGCTCCCCGGCCGTTGCGGATTGGGCTGCTCACTGCCCCCTAGTGTGTGTGTGCTCACTAGTGTGTATGTGGTTTCACTTCATGAATGGGTTAAATGTGGATGTCTAATTCCACAGTGTGCAAAACACAGTTGGCTAAATGGTTAAAAATTCTAAATAAATAAATAAATACATAAAGTAAGATTGGCTTGCATTAAGTGAGAACTTGGTGTATCAATGTTTGAAACCAGTTTCTGAACATATTAAGCACAATTTTATGTGTATCTGATAAAATAAGTGATCCTGAAAAACACTGCACAATGCCAGAGCTATTAAAACCACAGAAAAACCTAATGGCATCCACAACTGACTAAAGAACCGGTCCGACAAACAGGATCAACAGATCAGCTGCTACATATCAAGGGGCCATGAAATCTAAGCAGCAGCTTCATAAAGACCGTTTACAGGACTCAGAAAAGGCTTGAGAGCCTCAATGCTCTGCTCATTGTAGGGATTTGAAGAACAGGCTCGAACTGGGACCCGTCTAGATTTATGCCAATCTTCTGTAATAAAAGCATATAAAAAGGCAGGGGCTTGTCCAGACTCATAATGTACCCCGTTAGTCAGTCACAGAGGAGAGGGCCAGTCCGGAGAGGCAGTTCCCTCAGGAAGTAATTAGCTGTGTCCGAACAGCCTCTAATAAAACATACATGCTACACCAAGTCTGGCTGGGGGCACCCCTTGGTAATTATGAGGGAGAGGTGGAAGGCATTCAGGAGCGGAGGAGGAGGGGAGGTAAAGCGTTTTACCGGCAATCCTAGGTACAGTAGCAAGAACAACAGCCCAACACAGATGGCGTCGACTTCATTTAGGCTTGAGAGGTTGGCAAGCTTGTTTTTCTTTCCCTATTTAGCAACCTTTCAGTGCCCCCACTCCTTTCAGTTAGTGGGAAAGGGAACCAGCGTTTGGGAGCATATTCTCATGTAAAAACAGAAGTATCTATGCTGCTGTCAGTTGAAGCAACAGTGAGTTATAAACAGCACAAATCTAAGAAACGTGTTAAGAGCAAGATTTAATTTCATTCTAATTAAGACTTAAATTTAAGGTTTTAAATCAAAATGTTGCAACAAGGCAAATAGACAGCAAACTTTGACTGTTTTGGTTCCCAAAACAACACAAATAAAAACAGCATGTTTCTCCACTGTCTCCAATTTGGTGAACTGCAGTTTCTGTTTTCTGGGAAACGTTATTGTGCTCTTTAAAAAGGTTGCCAAAAAGGGTTCTTTTGAGCAATGCATAGAAGAACCACACTCTTGATGTAAAGGATCTATACCAAATGTTTCCCTACTATCATAATCCAAGCCAAGAACCATTAAGGAAGCATATTCTGTAAAAATCCCAGACACATGAGCTTCTATAACTACGTATCAATGATTACATAATGCTTTACTACTTGACAAAAAGTGATAATCTTCTCCATTAATTGACCCTTTGGTAAGTCCCGGTTTATCACCTATTTATTCTGCGTGGAGAAATCCAAAATGTTATAAAAGAGCAGATAAAAAGGTCTCTAGTTTACATTTAAAGGCTGCTTCCACAACATTCTTGATCTCTCTGCGGCCACCTTACCTAACACTAATTCATCTGATCAGTTGAAGACTTCTGCTCCAGCTAATTAACTTCTTCAGGTGTGGCCAATTGACGTTGAAACTAGACTCTGCAAGAAGGTAGACGTCCAGGACCAGGGTTGGTTAGCTTAACACACGTCGGTCAAAGGGTCAAAACCTAGAAACAATTCCATCTTAAATCAAATGTTCACTGCGCTTTCATGTACGTTAATGTACAACCAAATGAAACAGGTTCAAGATTTAAATGTGAAAATCGTTCATATTATTAATTAGAAAACATCACTAAGCGAACAGGGAAATTGCTTGTTAGAGTGTCTGTGTTTCTTCTGTTTGGGCTTTCTTAATCATTTAATGTACTTCCTTTTTTATCTAAATATTAGCTATTTATAAATATTAGAAATCTAATGCTTTACCAATTATAATAATTCAGGCTGCGCAGATATAGTATCTATTGTTTCATGGCTTGACTTGGTAATGTGGTCACCCACGCTGTTCAAACCAGATCACACATTTCTCATTCTGTCTGAGTTTAGGACATGGATACGTTTTCACTCCCCTGTCCAAAAGGTTAGCGATATCGAGTATCTGATTATACCAACATGTAAGAAGTGCCTGGGCTTAGCTGATACGCTATCAACTGGTCAATCAATATTTCAGGGAAGGGAACAGCAAAAGGTCATTTGTGTATCCTTTCGAAATTCGTGTGCTTTTGACCCTCAAGAATGAGTGTCAAAGCATGAGGTTTTCATTTTGTATTCCTGCAAGGGACAGCTGATTCCTATCAAACTTGATTCATGACATTCTGGGGACTTCTTTGGAGAAGAGCGCTGAGAACATAAGAACAAAAGTGGGCTTGGTCTGGAGATTGAAGGTCTCTCTCCTCTAGGCGATTTTTAGAAAATGAAGAGACAATTCTAGTTCCATTCGCTTGAAAAGAGCATCTTTTGCTGTGTTTTGTCCTGTACTAAGCATGCCAATGCCTACAGTCAGTCGGGAACACAAAACCCAGCTTTAGCTGGGATCGCAGGCCCCCAGACAAAGGCCCAGCATCTGCAGAGAAAATGCGAGAAACCACCACCTCTTGTGGCTCCCACAGAACAGCATTAGATTCAGTTTCAAACCAGAGCACAGCTCTGCCAGAGCCCAGGCAGCAGACAAAACAAAACAGACTGTTTGGGAACAAAGTCCTGGGGACACCGCTTGAAACGAGACAGGGAACAGGGAGAGAGAGAGAGAGAGAGAGAGAGAGAGGGAGAGAGGGAGAGAGAGAGAGGGAGAGAGAGAGAGAGAGAGAGAGAGAGAGAGAGAGAGAGAGAGAGAGAGAGAGAGAGAGAGAGAGAGAGAGAGAGAGAAAGAGAGAGAACAGAATGAGACGGAATGAGTGATTTTAACTGGAAGCATACTGGCAGACTGCAGACAGGAAACATTTCAGTAACACACAATGCCAAAAGTTCTTTGATGCACACTGACATTGTGCTAACATCTACCATTAATTGCCACAAAAGGCTTTAACAAATGACAAAGTTGCTGGTCTGCTTAATGACCACGGAAATCTGGGAATGCACAGTGGGGTGAAGAAAAAGACTGATTATTAACCTCTATGTCAGTGAGCCTGCCTGGTGGACATTCACCATGTAATCAACTGCCATCATGTTCCCAATTAAAACAAGTTCCATAACACTTTTAGGGGGTAGAAGGTGGGGCGGGGGAGGCATGATGCATCCAGCAATTTAACAAGATGAAGATGTGAAGATGTGTAAAGCGCGAGTTTACAGCCGCGGGTATAATTGCTATCACATTGAGTCATGGGGACTTAATTTGAGCTGTGATCTTGTTGCCCATCGTAAAAAGGCCAGCGCTGACCTGTGTGTCCAATCCCATTACGGAGCTCACATTTTGATTACCTTGAGACGCTACAAAACCTATTTATGTGTTATGGCCAGAGTTAGATGAAGCACATCAGAGAGCTCTCTGTTGGCCACTTGTGGGGAAAGTAAATGGAACAAAATATGAAGATGTGGCCTTGGAGACTGGACTGGTACATGAGATTCAGGGCTTGACTTTTCAGGAATGTTATGGTGGTCTACCAAAAAAAAGTCAGAAGAAGATGCACAACTCGCACAGATTGAAGAGTTTCAAGAAATATAACTATCTTGAACGCTCATAAAACAGATCAGAGCCTTTCACAGATGATGAAAAAATATATGTCTGTTGTTTTGGATTCATTGACTTTAACTTTGGTCTAAAGGAGACTGGATGCTGTAACTGCTTGAATGGAAGAGGGAGGAGGGCTCCCCATCTGAAGCCCATTCTCAGGCGCTCCTTTTGATGTTTTATTGAAACCGTTTCCCTCACTTAGGGGACTCGGCAACAAGCTAACAGTGGTGAACCACAGACAAATACTTAGATCTCTTGTGAGCCCAGAAACAACCATTAAGTGAACGCAGCACTGCTTTAGAGCAGGTTATTCACCGTGCCACACTCCTGTGCCAGGCCAAGAGTGACTCATTGAAATAAAACCAGTGCTAGTTCCTGAGTCTTTGAAGTGCGGCTGAATAAGACAATGCGGATCTGACGGTGAGTGAAAGCTAGTCCAGGCTGTGCTGGGGACACAGGCTTTCACGTACTGTCAGCCATATCAGTAACGTTTGGTTAGGACCTCCATTTTCTGTGCAGGTGGAAGTGAAACGAGCTTCTTATATTTTTCAGTTTGTTTTTTTTTGTCTGCAAGCTGTGGTGGGAAAAAACAGGTGTCATCGGCATAACCTCACACACCAACAGAGGTGTGTCTGCTGTCCAGATTTTCTCACACTGTGTGGTCTGCTCTCTACACCAGTGGAGCAGAACCTCACCCTTGGTCAACAGAATACGAGTATATTCGGATGATTCTCAGTAGATGCCGTATGTTCTTTCCCAAGGAATGACTCAAGTTCTTAGGAGTCCACTGTGGACGGTAGAGCTGGCTAATGGCAGGCTGGGCTTTTGATGATGAGGTCATGACTGAAATGATGATTCAGCAGAAAATGGGAGGGGAGGGAGGGATTGGCAGCATGATGCAACAGGAGGAAAGGGAGGCTTCAGATGGAAATTAGACCTTTGGACCTTCTCTAATGGAACCAGCTTGAGGAAAATAAAGGAGACATGGATCGGGTGGTGGTGGTGGTGCTGGTGGGGGCGGGGGGGGGGGGGGTGTTTTAGGGGGTTTACACATCCTTGGGCTTTATTGAAACAATATGGAGGAACTACAAAGCCCCCTGCTTGTTCTGTGCCACCACTCTCTTCTCCCCTCCCTATAGGAGGTCCCCCCTCAGTGCAGCCTGGCACACACAGTAATGCTGCGTCCGGATTACAGCGATTAGCCAGGCCTTCCTCTGGGACAGGTGCGTGGTCACGCTCTGACGGCAGCGCCAAGCCGTCCTGCACACAGCCAGCCCGCCTGCACAGGCACTGGCCCAGCGTCCTGCCTGCTTGGCTATCTCATCAACTATTCAACACTGTCCACTCTTAAGGAGTGACAGATACAGATCTTTAAGTCCATTTTACTTAAAATGATTTTTTTCCATACTGGTATTGAAATTCAAGAAGTTTCCAGTGATTCATGGTTTATCTCATAACCACATGTAGCACATGGCCAGTGTAAATTACCAAGTGCGTAAAAAGGCATAAAAAGGCATAAAAAGAAACACTAGAATAAAATAAATATTAGACCACATAAAAATATCAGAGTTCTGTGAATACTAACAGCTTTACCTAGTCTTTTATTTCTTTAACTGGCGTATAATTAATTTGGATCTCAGGGAATCAACTTTGGTTTTTACAGTTGTAAGCACTTAAGGAAAATTATATGCTTGGCACCTGAGTTTTTGCAAAATGCACAACACCGGCACTAATGGAAAAACCTCTTTCAGCACTGTGGCAATCCCAGCATTTGGCAGGCAGCACCGTGCGGCCAAAGCACCAGGCGCAGAGCCCCTTAAAAAGCCAGACGAGCCGTCTGACTGTTTTTATATTTGCATATTAGATGTATATCATGTTATTTCTTCTGGGCAAATGTGCCGTGTTAAAGGACAGGGGGTTTATAGCAAAAACCTCTGGTGAAATGAGAAAACACCAGACCTGAAAGTTAGCTTCCAAAGGATGACATCACAGGGCTGAGGACTGCAGCAGACGTGAGTGGAATGGCTCGCTGGTGTTTGGACAGACTTGCAGGCCTTGGTGGCCAGTCAGGGGCAAAAAGGGAAACAGAGAGCAGATCAAAGGCTAGAATCAGTAATGATATCTCAACATCTGAACAGCTGCATGTGCCTTTAGGTCAGGGGGCAGGCAAAGTGTTCACCTTTATGCTGTAATGCATGCAGTCCATTCGTGGTGGATGGCAACGGACGTTGTCTGTGAGGGCCGATCTAATACAAGAAGTGCCTTAAGCGTAACGTTGTGAGTACCAGTCAGATGCTAATAGTGAAACCACAGTCCATGACTAATAGGTGAGCTTGGGAGAGCAGTGAGAGGGTACATGCAAATGGCCCTCTTTTTTTTGCATTCCACTTTGCATCCAAAACATCCTGGTTGGTCTGGGCAGGTCCAGAGCACGGACTGCTGGGAAAAAGGGAAAATGGGGTGGCTTTGAATAAGCAAATCAGGGCTGTTTTCACCTGAGCTTATCGTGCCGTCACTGACACCCCAGGAGGCCAGGCATTTGTCAATGCAAAGCACTCAGCTTGGCTGCGATTATTATCACCACATGGGCCTCTTGACGAAGCTGAAGAATAGGAAAATGAAGTAAGCCTGGGTGACAGTTAGAGTGTCATGGTATGTGCCATGCAACTTCCCTTTCAAACTAAAATCCAAGCAGTACCTTTCTGAAAAGAGGAAGGAGACATGTGATGCGTATTACATACACCTGTGAACAAACACAAAGAAATATACAAATACAAAAGTACACGTTTGACAGAAAGGGGATCAAGTCAAGGTTCTTTAGCTGATCACTAATACACACAGTGGAATCCTCTCTGAGAATTTCTGGGATTCTCACTGGAAATAAAGGTTTCACTAATCCTATTTCATTTTATTTCTTGAGTTTTCTTCCTTGTGTTAAGAAACGATAAAGTCCAGGGCAAGTTTTGGAGTCCTTTACATAATTTTATCTCTGACTGCTACATTCCATGGGTCTTTCAGTAGCACCCCTTTTGGAGTGGAATGGTTGGCTATAGAACCCAAAATCTACACAGGTTTCTTCTAGATGCTCTTTTTCAAATAATGCCTAAATACTTTTTACAATGCAAAACATTGGATTGACTATCCATGCTCCATCCACAAATATGCACTTCCATAGCAACTGTTGCAGGGTCGGCCTAATGAATTTAGGTTGGAGATTAGATGTGCTACATGGCCTTGACTTCCAGTTTAAATGCTTTGCCTTGCATATACCCATTTGAAAAGGGGCAGGTTAGAAATGACTATAAATTCATCACCATGATCACAATATTGCCCGATTACACACACACATACACACACACACACACACACACACACACACTTAAAGTGACCTTTCACCATATAGAAGTGCCATTTCTAGGGGTGTAACAATGCATTGTGCCCATCATGATCATTTATTCATGATATAGCAATGCAGAAATGTGACAGTGTGTGTTGTAGAGAATGAACATCCAATTAATTAAGATATTTAATGCAGCTGCATTGTTCGAATGCCAACGTTTAAACAATGGGCGCCAATCAACAGCTCACTTCAGCGCTCCTCCTGCCTCCTAGCTCTGGTGCTGTTAGTGAGTTGTTGCATGCTTGTAAAAACATGATTGTAGTTATCACTTTTCCTCGTTCCAAATATCGTGGGAATACCAATTTGTGAACCCAGTGCCATGAATTCAATCAAATTGTGGGCTGAGAGTATATTTACACCCCTATAGATTTTGTTTGTTATTAATAATGGATGCAAGATATTAACATGTGTAAGTTGTCAATACCTGTAAGACAAACAGCTGCCACTTCTGTGTGAGCACAACTCTGTGTTTTAAGAACATGCTCTTAATCTGACAAATTTTTCTTAGTATTTCTTTCTGAAGAAACATTTAAACTTTACTGAGGCCTGTTGATTTCTGTACACTGCTGGAACCGCTGAGAGCTAGAGAGCCTGATAGTCCAAAGATGCACCGATTTGAAGACTTATGAGCTTCTACAGATCTTTTATCTTTTAAACCTGAACCAGACTCAACAAGCCTTCTCAGCTCCTCTCCTGCTCAACATATCCTCAGCAGAGTGCTGTGAAAACAGGCCAGCCTATCTGTAATCAGAGAGGTCATAAAGAAGCAGAAGCTGCCTAAAGTCAACCTGGACTGAAGCCACATATAATCGGACAAGAAGGAATAACCAAAGACATTTCTGAAGCTGTAGGTGCAAACATTAAGTACACACTAAAAGCCATTTAATGGTCAGCACACATGTTAAAACTATTAGTGAATTCACAGTGCACAGACCAAAGGCTGGCAGTTCTCAGACACCCTTTCATTAAAAGAGAATCCAGATGGTTGGGTAGAAAATTTGATTTTTCGTTTTTTTCTTCTTCTTCTTCTTTTTTTTCTATCATGCCCAACACAAAGTCATAGCCAAGTCACAAGTGCTGGATGACACCAAACTTCCAACAATTCTTGGAAAGATGTTGTACATTGTGCCATTAACAGGCTAATCAAATCTGTGAACATGAAGCACTCCAAATTAGCAGATGGGGAGAGAGAGAGAGAGAGAGAGAGAGAGAGAGAGGGAGAGAGAGAGAGAGAGAGAGAGAGAGAGAGAGAGAGAGAGAGAGAGAGAGAGAGAGAGAGAGAGAGAGAGAGAGAGAGAGAGGGGAAGGGGAGAGAGAGCTTATGCAGCTGAAGTGGTCAGAAACTCAAAAGCGGAACAAGAGCCATGCATGCCATCAGATGGGCATGATAAGCTTGTCACCTACGCAGTCGTGCTTCTCTGATGAAAATCTACCTCGTTCCTCAGTTCTCATGCACTTCCACCCAATCTCATATAATAGCTCAGACAAACTGACACATGGCATATGTCCAATATCAACAATTAATTAGACTCATTAACATCATATGCAAACCAGTAAATGATCTTTATGTTGTAAAGGTGGCGCAGATGTTTAAGCCATAATCAATTCACACATGCATTTATAGAAGCAAAATAAAAGTCCTCACACTGAAAGCACGCTCACTCCGGAAGTACAGGCATGGATGCTAACGCAGGTCACTGTTGAGAAAAATCTTATGTCCTCTATGATATGTAACTTTACTGTAACATTTAAGAAGGTTTTGCTTTGAAAAGTTTAGTTCTGTGATAACTTTAAGCCCCTTGGTCCTGAACAGGATTTTATAAAGACAGTTAAGTCAACAGCAGGCGGTGCACAGACAGACCCCTGGCCTTTTGCCCTTTCTCTGTATAAGTGAGCTTCTGGTCAGTGCGTGTGATAAATACTTTCATATAGCCGTTCTTAAAGACACAGGAATTAAGTTGGTGGGTCAGCTCAGGTTTGCCGTTCTTGGGCGCCCCCTCTGGTGTCTCACCAACCACCTGTGCAGATTTGCCCTCAGTAACTCTGACCTCCATAACACTGAGGAATCCAGTCAAAAAACGACTGATACTCTCTTTAAGAAAGCATCACATTGCACAGTGTGGTTGTTTTGAACAGCAACCAAACATTGCAGGTGGCAAAGGGCACTACCAACTCGTTAAACCAACTTTTATTGTAAAGAAACGGAAAAAAACATGGGAGTAAAGCTTCTGTGGAGTCACTGCTCACTGATTAATTGTGCTGAGACGTCATAGTGGACAACACTACAGTCTAGTTTGTGGGATATTGTAGTTTTCCTTTGAAACATGAGTGTCTCTTAATAAAAGTGGTTGCAATGCTATATATTCATGCCCACGTTGCCTCTTTTCCCGGAGCTCTTGGCCCCTACGTCTCTGTGTGTGGGTCAATCGTAAAGTCTTAGCAGAGAAAAGACAGCATGGTCTACGTTGCTGTAGAAATAAAAGTCCGTGTCTCCAAGAAACTTTATAAAGGAAGGATAATTGCTCTTAATATGTGGTAATGTAAGATTTCATTTTGGGCATTTCTATTGGTTCATTGCCAGTGAAACGTTAATTTAATTT
Organism: Pygocentrus nattereri; assembly: GCF_015220715.1. Classification (NCBI taxonomy): domain Eukaryota; kingdom Metazoa; phylum Chordata; class Actinopteri; order Characiformes; family Serrasalmidae; genus Pygocentrus; species Pygocentrus nattereri. The sequence goes on from NC_051224.1 coordinate 391,088, forward strand.
CATCAACATAGATAGTATATATAGATAGTAACGGACAGCGAGAACAAAAGAAGCAAACAAGGTCAAATGTTAAAAAGCTACAAGCGCGCTTGGCTTTATGGAGACTGGCTTTATTAGCAGGGGCCCTTGAATGAGAGGGGAGTGCGTGTATTAGCGGTGGTGATAAGGATGTGGCCTGCAGCTCCCTAGAGGAATACTAAGTGTGTGGGAGACACTGGAGTCTTTCAGGGCCTGGACCCTCGGGGGCATGCTGGGTAGGGCAGTCCGGTCAGCCATAATGTGAGCAGGCATGGCCCATGACAGAGGGCCCTGTTCTCATCACAGGCTGTGGCAAACACTTAAAGCACCCAGTCAACAACAAAGAAAAGAAGCGATGAGATGGGGACTGGGGGTGCTGGTAAGGGGACTATACTTGTGAATACCCTGCAGCCATTGCTGAAGTCTGCTGTAGAAGGGTCATTTATGGTCGATGCTGGTGAATAGTTAAAACATCTCCAGACTCTGAATGCAACCACCAGCTCCATCCCTCCTCCCTCCACTCATTACCATTGGCTTTCATGATTATCAAAAGACAGACTTATGAAACATGACTGTAAAGTGCAAAATAGCTGAACGCGAAAGGAAAGTCTATTGATATTTCCCCCGTCGGTCCCACGCTGAGGTCTGAGGGCAGACTGCTCTGCAGATGATTGGCAGGCTGCGGATTGGTGGATGTATGCTAATATAAAGTGGGAACAACTGCTGACTTGGCCATCTTCCACTACTTTGACTTTTGCTTGGCCCCATTTTCCTCCACTTGACTTCATGGGCCAGGCTGTTCGCATTAAGGCACGCATTAAAATCATGTGGCGAATCTGTATCCATTTGATGTCAACTGATGTCGAATCTCCGTCGTGATATGTCACAGGCGGAGAAAGTGAGTGAGAGACATTGAACGAGAGAGAACGGAGAGAGAGATTTGATCCGTTCTGTGAAAAGCAAGAATGCAGGTCTAAAGCGACTTCCTCTCTTTATTCCTGTCTTTTCTTTCGTTCTGTTCCTCTCCCAAAGCCGGATGAGGGTCATCTTACCAAAGTCCCCGCTGCCCTACAGAAATCCCACTTTTTGGCAGCTCTGTGACCTGTTAACATCTTTACCCCATAGACCCAACAGGATCTTCTCTCTCCCCCTTTCTATCACCACAAACGAGGCCTCATCGCGTTTCCCTTCGAGCCAAAGAAGCTCAAGACAGACACAGTGCACTTATACATAGAGACCGTGTTTGGTAAGAAAATTATGCTGATACATTCACTAAAGCTGGACATGCATCTGCAAAACACAGAAAACACGATTCAGTAGTAAGACCAAGGATTATACCTGTATGACATGATCTAGGACCTATTTAAACCCAAGGCGTTAACTGAGATACACACTGAAAAACAATGGTACTTCAAAGGTTCTGTAACAAAGAAAATGGTTTGATATAGAACCGTGAACACTCAAAGAACCCTTTCTATGGTGAAAGGGCTCTTCAGACTGATGGAGATCTACACCTACAGTGCTTTCCCCATCAGTCTGAAGAACAATTTCACAATGCAATAACTCTTTAATCATACAAAGGGTTCTTTGCGTGTAGATGGTTCTATATAGAACCATTTTCTTTGCTAAAGAACCCTTAAAGAACCATTTTTTAAAAAGTGTGTTAAAGCTCTATGTAGGTGGCTGTCCCATCCCAAACCCCTAAACTTCAACTTGTGAAAATATCTTTTTGTTTTGCTTTTGTTGTTTTTTTATTATTTTTTTTAATCTTTGATGTGACGTTATAATGTTGAAAGATTTATGAAGAGTTTAATTTTTAAATTAAAAAACCTTCATTAAAGAATACAGTCCCATGTTTTCATACCACAACCGAAACACAAAGTGTTGTTATTGCTTTGTTAGTGATGAAATGTAAATGTTCCATCATTTATTTTAATATGCATTTCCAAACGTATCAAGGCTCTCGCCAGTACTTAAACACTTACTGTTTAATGGCAAAGATAGCTTAATTAGTCCTGTTAAACTGGATTTAGCATCATATGTGAAATGATGACTAAAGATCAATGGATTCAGGGTGAGCGCACACACACACGCACACACACACACACACGCACACACACACACACACACGCACACACACACGCACACACACACGCACACACGCACACACACACACACACACGCACACACACGCACACACACGCGCACACACGCACACACACGCACACACACACACACACACGCACACACGCACACACGCACACACGCGCGCACGCACACACGCGCGCACACACACACACGCACACACGCGCACACACGCACACACACACACGCAGTCTTACCCAAAAAAAAGGCCAGAAAAAACTGAAAACAGTTTCTTTTTGGAGAAACGATCCCTCAGGCGGTGAGTGTTTTATGTGTTGGTGTCCCAGTGGTATAGGTGCTTGGGCCATGTTTATTTGTCTGGCTCCATAATAGCACACAGTGCAGACACACTCAGCTCCTGCTGTTTGTACTTGCATGGTACATTTCTCCTCAGTACTACAATTTTCACTGCCCCCTTTTTCCCACTGCTGTCTGTGTTGTGTGTTTTAGTTGCTACTGCTTTTCTGTTTCAGGGACGTGTTTGTCTGTGTTGTTTTCTTTGTGACACGGCGGAATTTCATGTTACCAAGATTTTGAGACGCCAGCCACAGGAAATTCTTTTATCTGTCAAGAGTCGGCGATGAATCATTAACCGGCAAGCATGAAATCAAGGACACAACCCATCAAAATATCAAAAGCAAATATTTCCGGTTCTGATATCTGATTGGCTGGGCCACATTCTAATAGTAAAATACCCAATTTATTCACAGTAATAAGTGCAAACACCAAATAATCTCTCATATTATTGCACAGATCAAATCAAATCAAATCAAATTTATTTGTAGCGCTTTTTACAACGGATGTTGTCACAAAGCAACTTTACAGAATTTCAGAGATATTAAAAAGTCATTATATGGACAGGCATAAGGGTGCATCTAATGTAAATGGACTGTTTCTGTTTGCATTGGGAGGCTTCAGCTGCAATATATTCAAGATTACATGACCTAAAAGTAAAAGGTTGAATATGCCAAAATGGGCTGCTGAACTTTCTATAGTCTAATGGCATATTTTTAATCAGAAAGGAGGTTACGAACATCTGCATTTCTCTTAACATTTTACATCGCTACCAGGTAATCGGTTGTACTGATTGTATTGTCCGTGTGTTTATATTCGGAAGTCATGCTCATCTACACAGATTGGCTACTACACTGTTTAAAGGAATCCTCAGCAATTAGAGGACAAGATGTTTTGTTAAGGAATCCGATTTTCTGTAATATTGTGTAACAGTGTTTATTCATGACTGGATATCTAAAATTTGTGGCCGTTTATAATGTATTTTTAAATCATGGATCTAAATAAATAACTCAATATGTGTGAGTGTGTGTATGTGCTGAGGGATGGTGCTGCAGCCTGATATTCTGGGAACGGAGGGGTCGCGCCGTTGACCCACCTGCTCCCTTCTCTCTTCAGCTGGATCTAGTCGGATTTCAGCAGCTGCATCCTCTCACAATGCGCCTCTTTGTGATCTCCCTGAGGCGGACGCACATACAACTGCAAGGAGGGAGAGAGTGAGACAGAGAGAGAGAGGGAGGGAGAGAGAGAGAGAGAGAGAGAGAGAGAGAGAGAGAGAGAGAGAGAGAGAGAGAGAGAGAGAGAAAGAGAGAGAGAGAGAGACAGAGAGACAGACAGAGAGAGAGAGAGAGAGAGAGAGAGACAGAGAGAGAGGGAGAGACAGACAGACAGAGAGAGAGAGAGAGAGAGAGAGAGAGAGAGAGAGAGAGAGAGAGAGAGAGATACAGAGAGAAAGAGAGAGAGAGAGAGAGAGAGAGAGAGAGAGAGAGAGAGAGAGAGAGAGAGAGAGAGAGAGAGAGAGCTATAAAAAGGGTTAGATATAAAGTTAAATTACGTGGCATCATTTCTTTGGAACATTTTTCACATTTGCAGTGACGGCTTCATCAGATGTACCCAGAATACCTCAGATAAACTGTACAGTGCCGAGAACTTGTACAAACAACCGCTGATGACGTGCGGCTGAGCGGCCCCATAATTTCACATGCAGATGCCCAATATTCAAACCGTGCGTCAGCCGGCAGAATGCAAACCAAGATTTTGCAAATGTGGCAGATATGACTGTAGCCCAAGTTATGGTTTTCTCAAATGACCTGTTCTGTTATTTCCAGACCCCAAACTAAACCAAACCCTTGCTTATGAAAATGAAATGTGTTGGTACATGATATGAGTATATTCCAAAATATAACAAGTATTTTATAATACATTTTCATTATTATTATTTTTTTTCTCTTAGTCTCAGGGCTCCTGACTCAGTCGGTCCAGTGCCCGTTCCAGCACCGGTCAGCCAGGGGTAGAGCCCGAGCAGGGCTGGTGAGGGGGAGATGGGGGGGGGGAGCACTGAGCGATTAACAACAGAAACCTACTTTACTGCCACCATAAATACAAGCCTGGATAGAGCACCATAAATATAGTGTGGGGGTGCATTAGGAAACTAGTGCATTTACTGGTTTTCATTAAATTCTGCTCCAACGTTTTTATTCTCTAAACACGTGTTTGGGTGTGTGCAGACATCTACTAATCTACTCAGTCTGTGAAAGTTTATATAAATGTATTTTATCAAAATCTTGTGTCCCCAAAATGGTCTTAACTTTAATGCGCAGTAATGTAAAGAGATTTTCCATCAAGTGACCATTTCTGCTGGTCCAGTTATGTAATGTTCACATAATGTAGAGGGGAGTTTTCAAAACTATAGTTCATAAAATGATTAAAAGATGGAGACTTGACACTCCTAAGAAGACCTGGCAGACAACCAAACGTGTCACCATCAAGTAAAAAGCACTTAAAGCTTTCGAGAGGAGAAAATCAAGCACTACTCCTGCTTTAGATCTGAAAAATCCACAGGTGTTTCTGTCCATCCTTCCGCTCTGAGAAGACGACTCAACCCTGAGTCTGAAGAGACGTGTGGGTGATGCTGAAACTGGACATCTGAGATGTGGAGTAAGGTTTTTATACTGATAAGTCTAAATTTGTACAAAGCCATTTCCAAAAGTTTGGGGCAGAAGGTAAAATGCAAATAAAAACAGAAGGTGGTGATTTAGAAATCTACTGTAACCCCTTCTTGAATCATATCTAGGACATAGGCCTACACCTTTAGGAGCAAGGATGGGTCTGATGGGTGACTGCAGGGATTTTAGCTGTTTCATTCTCTGCAATGCATAACAACATCAAAAGATTCTGGAGAAATATCTGTGCATAAAGGAAAAGGCTGAAAATGTAACTGAATGTCTGCGACCTTTGAGCCCTCAAATGCACTAAAAATCAGCTTTTCATGGTGATGGATATCACCGCTTGGGAAACCTCCATTACTGCCTCCACAAGTGCAAGCTAAGACACAGTGTAAGCTGTACGACAACAAAATGCACCTAGAACTGCTGCCGACGTCTCCCACCTCAAGCTCATCTGAAATGGAAGTACAAGTAGAAAATGCAACCAACATCGAAGGCTGAACTTCAGTGGAGTTTGTAAGAAGCAAGGAATATTCAATACGTTTCGATTCAGTGTTTTCAATACAGCAAACCATTCAATACGTTTTCCGCTTGTTCGACACTGAAAAATCAACTTGTAATTAATGGCATTGTGAATAGAAATAAATAAAAGGGTGGTCTCTGACTTTTGCCCAGTACCGTATATGATAATGACAATAAGTAAAAAAAAAATACTATGTGACAAATGCACAGACAGACAGACAGACAGACAGACAGACAGACAGACAGACAGACTAAACATACACACTGTCCTAATGCAGAGGGAAAGAAAATCTACCTCGAATCAACTCATTGAAGGATCCAAGCCATAAATACCAAGATGCCAGAAAATCCCAGAGAAAATGAATGAGACAGAAATAAAGTGATGTAATAAGCATCAGGAGAACTAACAGTGGCATTTCAAAGGTAAATGTGGGGTACAGACATGAGGCCATGTGTAGTTAAACTAGACAAATTTATGAAGGATATTAAAGTTCTCCTAATTTCTCTCTAGGGTTGTCATTAGAGGACACTGGAGGTAGAGGCAGGCGACTTACCTTGCCTAATATACCATTAAATCAAACAGTAGAACCAAATTAGCTGTAAAAATGGCTTCAAAAAAGCTCCAGCTTTTCTCCTATAAAGAAAACATACAGTGATTGATCTGTAATAGTTTGGCATAAGCAAATATGTTCAAATCTCATTTTAATGAAATTTGGGAGTATTTGGATGTGCTGACAGGCTAATTTCGCTATATATACTAGTGGAATGTGTAATGTAGGCAAGTTCTGTTTTATTGACATGACAGCAGAGGTGTAAACAATCTCAGCGTTTAGGTGAAAGCTGAGTTAAGTGAGAATGAAGTAAGAGCATGTGATGTGATATGAGGGGAACAGGGGCCTGGTATGACCTGTGATTTCAGAAACACACACACACACACACACACACACACACACGCGAGTGAGAGAGTACACCAGTGTGTAGTGGTGAGGTGTGGTGGGGGAAGAGCGGGTGTCACTGATTTGATCAACTTCTGCTGATATGAAATTTCAATCCTCTGCACATTGGCTACCAGAATGAATAGCTGCCTGTGTCCAGCAATAAAGGAAGGCCAGATAGAGGACACACTGTCCACACAAACACAGGAGTGAGAGCGGTCAATATCTTTGGTCACTGCACAAAGAAAAGAAATGATAAAAAGGGGTTTTATTAGCAGAATATATACATTACAGTTCAGCTGATTCTCCATGCGGTCTGTTTATAAAGTCTGGATGGTTTTATGTACCTAAAACACCAAAATTACGTTAAAACTATCCAGTGTTTCTCACTCCCAGTCCCCCCCCCACCATACAGTGGGGGGGCAGTAACTCAATTCTGTTACATTAGCTCATCGATATTGCAGCGGGATAGGGAGGACCGCCCAACCCACACAGGGAGATCAAGGCCATTTATACTCTCTCTGGCCACTGATGGCTGTGGCATCACCGGGGACGCAATCTCCCGATGACGATTAGATGCCTGAGCCATGCAGAAGTGGCATACATCAATTTTACATGGCCATTTTCCAAACACACATTTTGAAACTGCACAGTGAAACTGTTGGAAACTATTGGAAACTATTTTCTAGCTACATTAAAGTTTCATAGCCTTAAAATCAAATGAACAGCAGAAGCCTCCCATCTCAATGCTTTACTGGCAGGACTTTTGCTTGTAAGAACCTGCAGGGCTTCAATGTTGGTGAACATCATGTAATCAATATTACGGTTCAGTCCTATTATAAATATAACACAGATAATCACGCAAAATCATGCTCTTCTCATTATTGCCTTATAGTTTGTTACATTCATAAACGATGTAAATGCTGATGGATAACACAGTGGCACATTTTGATGGGATTCAGTGTTTTCAGAGGAAACGGACCTCACTAGCGCTTCCTGTGCTGAGGAGAAATTCTACAAGAAAGCCTGGCGTGCACAGCTTGGTGAAAAGACTCTCTCAGTCTTCATACTGCGTCAGTTCACTTCCCCCTTTTATGTCCCTTGACTCTTCAGAGTGCATAGGAAGTGCCCCCGACCCCTCTGTCAGGCGTGTGACCTGGAGGAGGATGGTGCCCAGGCCCAACACAGCCCACTGCTGACACACAGACACATGCCAAGGTGCCAAGAGGCAGCACACAGAACGAGTACAAACCTATGAGGCCTTACAAATCACAGTTATTGCTGAGAATAAAACCAGCATGCTGGAGCTTTACATTACTCATTGGTCTGTCATGAGCGTGGAATTTTAGCTGACGATTAATTGCCATATAAATGGCTGCAATTAACAGTTTAATTGGCTTTTATTTTCATTGTCTGCAACTATTAAAAGTAGCCTAATGTGGCCAAACTGGCTGAGTAACTGTTCTGCTTCTTAGATGTCAACACTAATAAACAAACGTTGCTCACATCGCTGGCCGCAAAATATACAGCATCAGTCACCAGTTAGAACTTTTGTGGTTCTCAGAAGATCCATGCCATGTCTCAGTAAATGCATTTTCTGCTTTATATTATGTACATGTATATGCCTTAATCCCATGGATGAAAAACACCTATTTTCTGTCTGTTGCAATGTAAAGATATGACTGTAAAAGCTAACAATTGGGAAATAATTATGTTCAGCTTAAATAGCTGTAATTTGGCAATTATGTCATAATTGTGACAGGCCTAATTAATCATTCCACACTTGTTGTGATGCACACAGTCCTGTTTGTGGAGACAAGCATCCTTTACAGTTTTATCACCTGTTTGCCATTGTTTGCTATCAAAACAAACACAAAGTTGACTCAAACCCGTCAGTACGGAATGCAAAAATAATTACATCATGACATAATTACATTTAATTCAGATAGCAGTAATAATAATTTTACGCTTGTAAATGATAACAGTTAAATAAGCTTCATCTTAACGAGAGAAAAGAGGTGGAGGAATGAGGAGAAAAGTAACTGTCCCAGCAAGGTTGATAAAACAATTGCAAACCCAAATGTGTGCACCCACAGATGACCTTCCACACACACACACACACACACACGCACACACACACGCACACACACACGCACACACACACACACACGCACACGCACACTAAACAAATATACTCGCAGTGCTGACGTCTGTTGTTAAAGGCTGTGGATTTGCATGCAGTGAGAGTAATGTAGCTGTCAGGAGAGGCAACGGTTTGAAAAAGTGAAGTAGCAGAGAGGAAAAACTCTCCCTGCAGCAAGTAGAATCTTTCACACACACCTACAACAGACAATTAAAACAGGGGGATTTTTCTGTGTTAACCAAAAATCCTACATGAATCCAGAGAATTCAAGGATTTCACGTGCACTTTTTGCTTGTTTCTTATTTTTAAACAAACTGTAAGCAAAGTAATCTCCAAAATTCCTCTCCAGTTATGCTGGTTTGATGGATCTCCCAGCTAGCAGCTGCTGTCCCTCGACCTCGCCTTTTTATGACTTTATGTGGTGGCTTGACTGTCCGAGCGTCGCTCATAAATGCAAATCACACGGCAGCGCTTGGCACAGCTGCTGCGAGTCCAGATCCGTGAGTGTCATCTTATTTACCCAGCTCTTTCACTAGCACCCTGCCTGGCAGCCCTCACAGTGAGAGGCTCCATTAAACAATCTGCCTCAATCTACAGATCACAGAAGACAAATTTCCCAACTGCAGCCTATTTTAGGCCCCAGCTACAACTACGACTCTTAGATGGTCAAAAAAATGTCAGTGGCATGACTGAAATGAAGATCTCTGGGAGTTAAAACGTCTCTGAAATATGAAATTAGAAGGTCAAAACAGGCATGGAATGTTTTAAGTAGTGGTCCCGCCTAACATTCTTGTGGGATTGCATCAACTTAACCCAATGCAGCAGATCTTGTAGACCTAGTTAAGGTTTTGGTTTTTTTATTAAGGAGAATTGCTGGTCTTGTTTCTATGGACAGTTGTAACTGTGAGAGTGTTTATGTATAATGTAAATGTTTGGTCACATGTTTTGTTGTGGAATTAACCCGTCTGCTACAGAGAACATACTTCTGCACATTACCTTTGAATTACTGACAAATTGGGGGAAAAAATGTGGCCAAGGCACATTTAATTTTATATGTTTGACTTTTTAATGTATTAAACACAGCAAATAAAAAATTGTGCACTAAAATTAGCAGAAAATGACGTTTATCTTGTTGCCTTTAGCGGATGTGTACTTATTTTCAGTTTTTAAAAAAAATCAATAAAACGTTTATTTTGACCAAGAGTGTTCAAACTTTTGCAAATAACTGTTGCAGAACAGTGTATATAATGTTTAACAATACAGGGTGAATACAGGTGTGTTTAATAGAGACTACACAGAATAGCCACTACAGTTGTCACCTAGCTTTGCCTACACTCATTGATCATGGTGATAAGTAAACCAGCCATATAGGTGCACCTACAGTAGCCCAGTTTAAAAGCCCACCCATCAACAGAACGGTGCAAACAGAGAAAGACTGCTGACCACTGACAGTGACTGCTAGGTTCACCACAGTCCACTAACAAAGAAAATCCAGCCAACAGTTGTTCTGTGGTCAGAAACCGACCGTTGATAAAAGATTACAAAACGATTAACACAAATTGTGGAAAAAAAAAATAAGCTGTAATCTCTGCTACACCAACAAGGTAGGCACGTCTGATAAAATGGCCAATGAGCAGGAATAAGGTGGTTGTACCTAATCAGCTGCCAAGTCAGGGAATTGTTAGATGGAACCAATCCATTATCGTGCATCAGTACTGGGCAGAAATGGACAGAAAATGCTGGATTGGATATCGTGAGGAGAAAGAATGAATCTGATCCAATCCTGTAACACATCTAGCTTGACACTGCACAGCAATGGACCTGTGATGATATCGGCCGATGCGCATGTTTTCAACTATCTACTAGTGGTTTTGACAGGGAGGAGAGTGGTATGTAGCTATGTGCCCTCCTTCTCTCTCATTACATCAGTACCAGATGTGGTAAAGAGTTCATCTGCCGCAAGTACCGCTATCTGCATAGATACGAGACAGGGCAGGTCGTGAGGGAGCAGAGGATGGGTGGCTTCCTTGATGGCGACCTTTAGCCCAGACCTTTACAACAATCCCTGAGGGTTGCCGACTTCGAGTAGTGCCGAGTAGCTAATTGACGTAAACCATTGGCGGGCTGCCTTTGTGAGTTTGCTCATTTGAGTGGTGCATTTAATTTTGCCAGAGACAAAACAAGCCGCTGGAGAGGAGCAGGCCCATAAAACAGAACCCCAGAGCCATAATGTGACAGGCCTGCGCCTGAGCGTTTCCCGTAAAAGAGCCCGAGGGGGCGGATCTCCAAACTGCTGCTTGTCCCCACACCATCTAATTCACATGAAAATTTGGGAGATGATTTATGAGAATCTGGGATCAAAAAAGCAGACGAGCTGGAAGACGGAGCTGAAACCACGAGCTTTTATTCAGACCATATGCACAAGCAGTGTACTTGTGCGTCAGAGTGTTACATTTGAAAAGGAACACTATACACAATGTACCCAATATATCCTATCTATTCCCACTGTCTGACTGCAGGACAAGATACAGGATGGGAGCAGAATTCCCCACACAATTCCAAACACTTATCCTGTCACTTTGGAAAATAAAGCAGAAGCAGTCGGTCCTTCGGACTGAGGCAGATGAATTGACAGCTGCTGGCTGGCGGCCAAAACACCATGCTCATGTTTCGTCTTTGGAGATGGAACATAC
>NC_051224.1:407500-435000 GCF_015220715.1 Pygocentrus nattereri
CACTGCAGTTGACCATTTGTTTGAATATGGACTGCTTCTGTTAGTGAAGCCCTCTGTGGAATCAAATGACTGCTTGCTTCTTCCAACGTGTGACTGTAATCACCGCTTTATACTAAGTGTAACGTACATATGGGGCGGTGGGATTATAGTCTCCGAGTTCAGTGAACTAACAAACTACAGCCAAACACAATTACTGAGAAATGCCCTGAATGACAACTATATATAATAAAATATAATAATACAGGACCAACCAGAATCACCCCTCACACAAACACACAAGAGAGTAAACAAGAGAAAGTCAATCAAAACTATTTGGAAATAGAGCGATCTGGGCCGTATAGAGGACCCTAACATCAACGGCGAGGGAATCAACAGAACTTCAGTCTCCCTACATCATCATATTTCCTGTCAGATATTTTGTACGAGGTTTTCTCTGTTGCTCTACTGCACACAACAGTGAAATCCAAAAAAAGACTCACTTACCTCACAGCAAAACAACATAGCTTACATATAATCTCTGTATATGTCATTTAAAAAGCATGAAGAATCCCCAATTTAAAGGAAAATCTCCCCGTTATTTTCTCCACGCACATAAAATCCACCGGTCACCTTCTGCTCTGCTGTTCCAGCCACCTACTGCAAGCATTGGGCAAACTAAATGCCTGCTGAGTGAGACATACCTTGTCTCTTCAGGGGAAAGCCAGTGATAAAAATCAACTTTGCAATACATGAATACAATGGCTCGCTAACAAAGACTGTGATTCAATCGCTTCTCTTATCTTCATGCCCCCCCTCAGCCTCTCTCTCCGTATCTCGTTTATACCACTAAAGGTCTGTTCTTTTGAAGCGTCTATTTTTCCCTCACTCCCAGTTCACGATCAGACTGATGTCAGTGATTAACTTCCTTTGTAATGTGTAGACCTGTAATGATGGAAATAAAGAGACCTTTACTCGGGCCTGCAGTTGTATTGCCCCGTCACTCCGCTGTGATACCGAAGGCTGACCGAGGCCTTTGTTTTGCCACAACAGAAGTATTCTTTACATGGCTTCCATGTAAAGTCTGGTTCATTTGTTTACATTCAAATTAAGACAGCGCTGGATCCACAGAGAGGACTTCTGAAATAACTAGTATGAGAGCTTCTATTATGCAGGTGAATGAGCTTCAAAACACCTACAAAAGTAAACGTTACAACAATTTTAACAGTGAGAAGCATCAACACTCGTCTGATCTGCTCGAGGAGCACTGGGAATTCACCAAAATAAAAGCAGGACAATACACTGAAATGTAAACTAAACCAATAGTTTACACACACACACACACACACACACACACACACACACTATATATATATATCTCATTGCTTTAGGAAGAAAACCTTGTATCTCCATTTTTGTCGTTTTTTTTTTTTTTTCATTTTTGTCATCATTTGAAAAAGTGTTTTGTCCTTTACATTGTGTGTAAATTTCATGACGAATGGACGAAAAGAAACAGCCCAAAATTAATTAGAAATAATTCTGGTTCCATTGACTTCCATTAAAAGTAAAGTATGTTTTTTCCTTCTCCTGTAGGAAAGTTCCCATTTTGGAGATACAAGGTTTTGTTCCGAGAGCAGCGACATACATAGATTTAGGTTTAGGCCTAAAATTAAATAAATATAACTTTAGTTATAATAAAGTAATCAAAAGTTTTGTTTCTATTTAAGGACAGACAGTGATCTGGTGTGTTTACTTTTCCCCCTGACCTTTATTCTGTTTGTAAAAGGATAAAAACAATGTACATTCATTTCTAAAAATGTAAATAATAAAGACATAGCCTACTATTTTAAGATTATGGCGATTATCTGAAACAAACTCATTCTTATACACCGTCACAAAATAAGCAGGTATTCTTCCTTCATCAAGGAAAAGTTTAAGGTGGTAAACGGTGGTTTAAAAGGTCCAGCTAACTGGATTTTTCCCTTGGAGAAATGTTTATATTTATACCTTCCCATAGTATTTTAGAACAGGACAATAAGGGTGTGTGGAGCCAAGGGTGTGTGGAGGGTGCGTGGAGCCGAGGGTGTGCGGAGGGTATGTGGAGCCGAAGGTGTGCGGAGGGTGTGTGGAGCCGAAGGTGTGCGGAGGGTGTGTTGAGCCGAGGGTGTGCGGAGCCGAGGGTGTGCGGAGGGTGTGTGGAGCCGAGGGTGTGCGGAGGGTGTGTGGAGCCGAGGGTGTGTGGAGCCGAGGGTGTGCGGAGGGTGTGTGGAGCCGAGGGTGTGCGGAGGGTGTGCGGAGGGTGTGTGGAGGGTGTGCGGAGGGTGTGCGGAGCCGAGGGTGTGTGGAGGGTGTGCGGAGCCGAGGGTGTGCGGAGCCGAGGGTGTGTGGAGGGCGTGTGGAGCCAAGGGTGTGAGGAGCTGAGGGTGTGAGGAGGGTGAGTGGAGCCGAGGATGTGCGGAGGGTGTGTGGAGCCGAGGGTGTGTGGAGGGTGTGTGGAGCCGAGGGTGTGTGGAGGGTGTGTGGAGCCGAGGGTGTGCGGAGGGTGTGTGGAGCCGAGGGTGTGTGGAGCCAAGGGGCGCGGAGGGTGTGTGGAGCCGAGGGTGTGCGGAGGGTGTGCGGAGGGCGTGTGGAGCCGAGGGTGTGTGGAGCTGAGGGTGTGCGGAGGGCGTGTGGAGCCGAGGGTGTGTGGAGGGTGTGTGGAGCCGACGGTGTGTGGAGCCGAGGGTGTGCGGAGGGCGTGTGGAGCCGAGGGTGTGCGGAGGGCGTGTGGAGCCGAGGGTGTGTGGAGCCGAGGGTGTGCGGAGGGTGTGTGGAGGGCGTGTGGAGTCAATACCACTGAAATGTAATTCCAGTGTGGAACAGTTCTACTGCCCGACTGAAGGAACCCTTAAGGATGCCGCCCTGATGACACAGTAATGCCTTTTCTGCCGCAGGGGGTCAGAACCACGGCAGCGAGGCGAGAACAGGCGAACCGCTGCGGGCAGTGTGCGCTCGTGTCCGCTCGTCAGCTTTCAGCTCGTCCAGATTCCTGACCAGTCCTTTTAACGTGCTTGATATGAGAACTTTAAGATCCACGGCCTGCTGGTGTTTCAGTTTTGGTGCGCTCCAGTAAAAACAGCGGCAATGCCTCCGGCGGGCGAGCTCACCTCCTCTTTACCGCCAGCCTCTGAGTAGTCCTCAGTTTACTGGATCGCCTGGTGGCTCCAGCTTATAGGGCAGAGCTGAATTAGCGGCTTGGCCACATAACTGGTAAAAAATACATCTTAATTATTTGACCCTTTATTTTTAATAACATCACACCAAACATATTTAGTTTAAAAAACTTCCAAAACTGACTTTAGAATTTGATGATAATGATTTGATTTTATAATTTTGCTGGTTGAAAGTCAAGCCAATCACTGCCTAATCAATAACACCGCTGCCTGATCAATAACACCGCTGGCCTGGTCAATAACATGGCTGGCCTGGTCAATAACACCGCTGGTCTGATCAATAACACCGCTGGCCTGGTCAATAACACCGCTGGTCTGATCAATAACACCGCTGGTCTGATCAATAACACCGCTGCCTGATCAATAACACCGCTGGCCTGGTCAATAACACCGCTGCCTGATCAATAACACCGCTGGCCTGGTCAATAACACCGCTGCCTGATCAATAACACCGCTGGCCTGATCAATAACACCGCTGCCTGGTCAATAACACCGCTGGCCTGGTCAATAACACCGCTGGCCTGATCAATAACACCGCTGGCCTGATCAATAACACCGCTGCCCTGATCAATAACACCGCTGCCCTGATCAATAACACCGCTGGCCTGATCAATAACACCGACGGACCCAAAGCATACCTTCGCTCGGAGAAGTTCATCAGACGACTTGACTGTGAATCGCCCTCAACCAATCAGAGGAGAGCGTGGAAGGGCAGTCCACCAATGGGGAGTGAGGAGAGGCGTGACGCGCTCGAACTTCGCCTAAAGTCTGTATCGCCTGTCAGCGACTTGCCCAGCGAGCTCAGACGCAGCTGGACCGGCGCGGCTCCGCAGGTTTGGGTCGGGAAACAGTCTTAACTAGCTTTCTGAGAGCGTCGCGCGCTGAATCCCAGAGCCAACACGGATTTTATTAGGACGAGCATGACGGAGGAGCGCGAGAAGTCCGCGGCGGACCCGCCGTGCAGCCCGGCGGGCACGTCCAGCTCCATGTCCCCGGACGAGTCGGACTCGGACGCACCCTCGTCTCCGGCCGGCTCGCTCCACTCGGGCGCGGGCAAGAAACTGGACGAGGATGACGACAGGTTCCCGGCGTGCATCCGCGACGCCGTGTCGCAGGTGCTTAAAGGCTACGACTGGTCGCTCGTGCCCATGCCCGTGCGCGGCAACGGCGCGCTCAAGAGCAAGCCGCACGTGAAGAGGCCCATGAACGCGTTTATGGTTTGGGCGCAGGCGGCGCGGAGGAAGCTCGCGGACCAGTATCCCCACCTGCACAACGCAGAGCTCAGCAAGACCCTGGGCAAGCTGTGGCGGTGAGCAGAGACCCCAACCACAGCACCACCGCAGGGCTTAGAGGGCAGGGGTGGAGGAAAGGCTGTCAGGGCCGATTTTATCACATCCATACATTCCGGAATTCTTAGGCCTGTTGTTATTATTATTATTATTATTATTATTATTATTATTATTCACACTGAAAAAGTTTAGAGCTTCTTTAAATCTTAAAACTTTTGTTCAGCCTTGAAATGTAAAGATTCTCTTTTCCAGGAATACTGTAGGAGTTTTTTTTAGTATTTAACTTCAAAGTTTTTCAGTTCTAAACTTTAAATGTAATGATTGGGCGTAAATATCTGGACTACATATTCCTTTTGAAAAATCTCATGAATTCAGAGATGAGAGCTCCTGATCATGCACATGTTCGCTTCTGTAGTTTGTAATGAACTCATGCTGTTGTTAGACAGACAGACAGACAGACAGATAGAACTTTATTGATCCTGGAGGGAAGTTGCAGGGTTTCAGTAGCGAGACGTATAATTACACACAAACTCATAAACTATGCAGAAAAACATAAAACAGTAATAAACCTCCACAGAAGTGAAAGAACAGAGAAATAAAATAAAGTGTAAACGTTTCTGTTTCCGTTTCCGTGGCGTCTGAGAGATTCGCTGTATTAACAGACAGCAGGCGCCGGGCGGCGTGAGGCCTAACAGCACTTATTACAGGCATGACTGCACTAATATTGATGCAGCTCAGTGAAAATCGGAGGATGATTGAAAAGAGGTTTAATAAATGACTTCATTTCTCGCTTCCTTACCACAGCCTGTTGTCCGAGAGTGAAAAGCGGCCCTTTGTAGACGAGGCGGAGAGGCTGAGGGTCCAACACAAGAAAGATCACCCTGACTACAAGTACCAGCCGAGGCGCCGGAAAAGCGTGAAGCCAGGGCAGAGCGACTCTGACTCCGGGGCCGAGCTGAGCCACCAGATGTACAAAGCCGAGCCTGGCATGGGCGGCCTAGCGGGCTTAGCTGATCATCATCATTCGGACCATCCAGGTGAGTGGCGGCGACTCTGTATGCAGCAAATTAAGCTTGTAATGTAGAATCTCATTAAAAATGGCCATTCAAGTGCAGCCCTCACCTCGTCATCCAAGCCTGAGTGAAAAGGAATACGTCAGTAAAAACTGTCAGTGCTTGATTTTTAAAAAGTCCTTTTCACCACCACCGTTTCTAAACGTCTACAATCATTTTGTGACTGAGAATAACCTTTTTGGATATTATCATTTTTAGGCCAGCCCCATGGACCACCAACACCACCAACGACCCCCAAAACTGACCTCCATCATGGGGCCAAGCAAGACCTGAAGCACGAAGGCAGGCGGCTTCTGGAAGCCGGGCGCCAGAACATCGACTTCAGCAACGTGGACATCTCCGAGCTGAGCACAGATGTCATCAGCAACATAGAAACCTTCGATGTTCACGAGTTCGACCAGTACCTCCCTGTCAATGGGCACTCTGGAGCGGGGGCATCCTCCATGGCCTCAGAGTCTGGTCACGGACCCAACCCCAACAGCTACGCCACGTCCTACGCCAACCCTGGGGCCAACGGGGCCGGCTGGTGCCGCAAAGGGGCCTTGGCCTCGGCTTCCTCGCCGTCCCCTGGCGATGTGGGTCAGCACAGACCTCACATCAAAACGGAACAGCTGAGTCCCAGTCACTACAGCGAGCACTCTCACGGCTCACCCTCTCACCCCGACTACGGCTCCTACAACGCTCAGAGCTGCGCCACCTCGGCCGCCGCTTCCTTCCCCAGCTCCCAGTGTGACTATACAGACCTCCAAAGCCCCAACTATTACAGTCCTTACTCCAGCTACCCCTCCAGCCTCTACCAGTGCCCCTACTTCCACTCCTCACGGAGACCCTATGGGGGCCCCATCCTCAACAGCTTATCCATTCCACCCTCCCACAGCCCCACGGCGAACTGGGACCAGCCGGTTTACACCACCTTATCGAGGCCGTGAGCCGTCCTCTCTTGCCGAACTTGGTCCGTACTTCGGATGCACTTATGAAGGAATAGCAGAGGCCAAGAAAACGAGGGGGACAATTGCTCATTCAAAAGAAGAAGAAGAAGAAAAAAGTGCCTGCTGATTTTGTATGTTTGATCATGACCCCCCCCTCCCCAGCGCCATACATACACACCTAATCATGGACTGTTGGTGCAAAGCTTGATATATTGGTGCTTGTACAGCAAGCGGAAATCCTCTGTGAGGACCACCTGTCACGGTTTCTCTCCCCGCCACACATACAGGCCTCATATGTTTCTTTTCTTTCTGTTTTTAATGACTGTATATGCCACTGAATTGTGTAGGAGAGAAGCACACGGGCACGCCAAAATCCTTTTATGAAGCAGATGGAGCAACAAACACACACATGTGCACTGGGACCAATTATTTTTAAAATACGAAAGCAGCAGTGTGTGCTCCGTCTTTTCCAATCAGCTCTAAAACTTCTCAGCATCAGCTGGTCGAAATCTTTCCTTCTGACTTACAGATATTCCGTATGTATTTATGTTTACTGTTCCTTCGTTTCTTTGTGTTTCAGTTGTATAGTTGTAAAAAAGCCTTTTTTGGGGTGGGGTGGGTGGGGGGGGCGGGGGGGGGGGTTGTGAGGTGGTGGGGGATGAAACGCGGTTCAGTACAGACACAGATCCTGAATTTCGTCTGTATTCCACACGGCAGCATTCCTGAACACAGGGAAGAGACCCGTCTTCATTCCATGTTATTTAGAAGAAGCAACAGATCACGTGACGCCACGTGACGCAACAGGTGTGTGCTCGCTTACCGAATCGCGATTAGTCATGATGTCACGGTGGAGGAAACGCGGGGAAGAGCAGAGCGAGTGCGCGAGTGGCGCGTCAGCTGTTCGGGAGCGCGCGCTGAAGACTCGCCGCCTTTTCATGTCGAGGCGTCTTCCATTCCACGCGAGTCAGAGTCTGTATGAGAGCCAGGCCGCCGCTTTGATGGATTAACTGGAGCGATTCGTTCCCCCTTTTGTTTTTAACCTGTTGAAATGTCTTAACGAGTTTCATATTTGGTGCCGTTTGAGATTCATGTCGTGATTTTTTAACATGGTTGCTTGAGGCTGTGAGACGCAGAACAGTGTTCTCTCTACTTTTTCTCCTGTTGTGCCGTTTTAAACACCTCGGCTGTGAATTATTTTGTGTTAACCAGTGCATTTCTTACCAGAAGCTAACCTTAACTGCTGGCCACATTTGTGAAAAAACAATAAAAACTTTTTTTCCTGAACCAAGACTTTCTGGAGTTTGTTCAAGCAATAAACGAGCGCTTCTGGAACAGGTGGAGTTCTGCTATATGTGCCTTCTCTATACATTATTTTGGTGTCACATTAAAAAAATCAAGTCGTAGATTTTAATAACTGTCGGATTGAGAAGAAGGACCGAACAGAAAGCCTCCGTTTTCCCTTCGGATTGTGCAGATGTTCGCTGTCCAAGCCCTGCAGCTGCCTCGAGCCTCGTTTTCCTTTGTTGTTCTTGTTCTGATCCCTCACTCCACATCTCACCTCTCTATCTATCAATCAATCAATTAATCAATCAATCAAATAAAACACAAACTCAGTCAAAAAAACAGTCGGTGTTCTTTCATCTAGCCCGGTGTTCTTCAGCCCTGGGCCCAGACACCTGCTGCACATTTGAGTGCTTCTCCTGTTTAACACCACCTCAGTAACGCACCACGAGCTGAGTCGCACTAGCAGCCAGGAAATCACTAAAATCCGCAGGGCAGTGAGCCTCCAGGACCAGGGTTACAAAACACTGATCTAATCAAGCAAATTATTTAATAAATAATTCAATCAATCAATCAAATACCAGTTCAGTCAATCAATCTCTGAATCAGTGTTCTTTCATTTAATAAACCAAATCATTTCATAAACAACTCTGTCACTTAATCAATAAATCACTTGATCAAATAAACTAATTCAATCAAAGAATCTAATCAATTCATTTTAGAAACCGCTCAGTCACTCAGTCAACAGCTTGTAAAGACTCCACATTAAGGATGTTCAGTCTATTATGGTCCTGCCTTTACTCTCATTGACTGCCAGTCTCCACAATACAGGGCATCTGGCTTCTCTATACAACAACAAAGATCGCTGCTTCCTCTGTCAGTGAACACGAGTTCCTACCTTAAAGTAATTAGTTACATCAGAAAAATCGAGTTAACTTGCCATAAACATTACAGCTTCCCAACCCGGCTGGAGGCTCTGAGGACCGGCCTGGGAAACGGCTCTGTATTTTATTTAATCTAATGACGGTGGCCTTTTATTTTGTATGGCAGACCTTTTATTAGAGATCACTGGAGAGGGCACTTATAATTTTGGAGAGTGGGAAGGCCATACATTAAAAGGTTTTCTAGCCAAGACATCACACACAGCCGTAAAACACTGGCATGACATTTCATGACTCATCTTTTAAATGTGGGAAAATTCACGAAAACATATCCCGACTGGCCCGAAAGTTTGACTACAGCTGAAGTAGGGGCGAGGGGAGAGTTGTCCAGCTTTCTTTTCTGCAGGGTAGAATTTCAAACTGGGCACTGGCATGCATGCCAAGCAGCCTTCCCCAACTGGCGGAGGGAGAAAGCCAAGTGCCACAGCGGAGAGCCGCTGAATTTTAATGATTTATTATGTGGTGGAGGGGCCCTATTGTCTGCCTTTATCCGGAGCGCAAGAAAAGAATTAATTGGACAGAAAATGGAAGAGCAGGGGAACTGACAAGTCATTAAGAGGGTTGTGAATGGACGATTAGATGCACATAGGGGTGGAATTTTTTTCCCCACTGCACCGTTTCATATGGCAGTTCAACTCGAACAGAAAAAAAAGCAACAACAACAGCAATAATGACAACAACTGCCACAGCAACAAGCAAAACTTAAAACCATAACTGTGACAACGGCACTGTTAATAATAAAACAGATATTTCGCGAGCAGATGGGATGTGGGTGGTTGGAGAACGACTTGTTGTTTTTCTCCTTCAAACTCTTCTTCTCCCCCCATTGTTCGCCAAATAGTTTCAGGAGGAACTCTTGAGAAGGAGCAGACGTGAATAAAACTCATTGAAACAGGCACTTCAGGGTGCTTGGGTCTCATTTCACTAGGAAACGTCCACAGTGAGCAACTGGCCTTTCAGGAGCTCCTACTGTAAATGGCTAAACAATAACGCTGAAGTGGAGAGCCTTTCCCATAAGCCGCTCAGCATGAAAAGTGACCGCGACGTCCTGGCCTGGACCAAAATACTAAAAACATTAACACACAAATGCTCAGTGGAAAGAGCTGATGGTTTATTGGTGACTCAGGCAAGATAACTGTGTAATTTACATGTTCTAACACGGTACATGAATGTACATCCATGAACATTCACATGGAAGCCAGCAAGCCTAAACAGACGAGTTGGGTCGGAGATAATACATCCCCTCTGGTTATATTACTATTTTCACATAGGAACATATGGGCATATGGAGCGGAGCGGGTGTTGCATGTGCAAACGTGCACTCGGTGCCTTGTGTTCCATCTGTTGCTTCTGCATCGTTCAAAGAGATGCAGAGTGTTGGGAAGAGAGAATTGCATAAGAAAAACTTGTTGAACCCAGGGGGCTCTGCCATTACTGCCCTACCAAATCCCATTGTTCCAGAGAGGGACATTTATCAGAGTAATAGTCTCATCCCTTTTAATGAGCCTAGCTGGCTTTTTTCATTCAGGGGACGCAATGTGTGTGTGTGTGTGTGTGTGTGTGTGTGTGTGTGTGTGTGTGTGTGTGTGTGTGAGAGAGTGTGTGTGCACGCACATGTCTGTGAACTTGGAGGAGATTTGCAAGGGAAATGAACTGGACATAAAGTGCCATTATCGCCCCAGTTTGAACTGCTCTTGCCTCTCACTCAACTTGTTGCAGCCTTGCTTTTACAATGCAGCTCTATTTACAATACAGTAATATAGAAATGATTAGCCTATATTCTACATAGTATATCAAGATCAAACATTTCACTTACGAGCAAAGCTCATGTTTGACCATGTATGGCATATGTCTGTCCCTACATTGCTGCTAAATTGAAATTCTACTAATGTTTTAACATTTCAGCATAACTAAATGTTCCTAGAGAAGCTTACTGACCCCAGTTCGGACGCTATGCAGAATGTAAATAACAGTAGGAGGCAATGATGTGCAAATCATGTAAACTATATTTTCAAAAGGAAAATATAAGGACAACGTATCAAATGTTGAAACTGAGAAATTTTATTGCTTTTTTAAAAAATATGCCCATTTTGAATTTGATGCCAACAACACATTCAAAAAAGTTGGGACGGGTCTGTTCACCGCTGTGTCCATCACCTCTTCTTTAACAGCTCTGTCAGTGTTTGGGAACTGAGGAGACGCTGCTGTAGCTCAGAAACTGAGATGTTTTCCCGTTCTTGTTGACAGAGGATTCCAGATGCTCATTTGTCATATTTTTCATTTCATAAATGCTTTGAGTGGTGACCGGTCTGGACTGCAGGCAGTGCTGTTGTAATACATGTAAACTGTGGTCTGGCACTGTCTTGCTGAAATTAGTAATTTCTGAAAAAGACGTCGTCTGGATGGCAGCAGATGTTGATAAAACATGTTTATATCATTCAGCTTTAATGGAGCCTTCACAGATGAGCAGGTCACCCAGGCCATGAGCACTAATGCCCCCTAAACCATCATGAACACTGGCTTTAGAACTGAGCACTGATAACAAGCTGAGTGCTCTTTATCAGTTTAGACAGTGGTTTTCAGAAGTGTTTCTGAGCCCATGCAGTGATTTCCACTACAGAATCATGTCTGTTTTTAATGCAGTGCTGCCTGAGGGCCCAAAGATCACGGCCAGCAGATCCTGGTGTTCAGCCTCGTCCCTCACAGACAGAGATTTCTCCAGATTCTCTGAGTCTTTAATGATATTCTGCACCGTAGACGATGAAAAGCAGAAGCTCTTTGCTGTTTTATGTTGAGGAACGTTCTTCTTGAGTTGTTGCTCTATTTGATGGTCCAGTCTTTCACAGAGTGGTGACCCCTCCTCACCTTTACTTCTGAAAGACTCGCCTCTCTGAGATGCTCTGATGTTGATGCTGCCAATCAACCACCAGGTGTTTATTCGCATTACACAACTTTACCATCCTTTTGTTGCCCAGTCCCAACCTTTAAAAACTGTGTTGTTGGCCTTAAATTCGCAATGGGCAAATACGCCACATTCCCAAAAGTTTTCACTCACCCATCCAAATCACTAAATTCAGGTGTTCCAGTCACTTCCATGGCCACAGGTGTATAAAGCCGAGCCCCTCGGCCTGCAGACTGCTTCTACAGACATTAGTGAAAGAATGGGTCGCTCTCAGGAGCTCAGTGAATTCCAGCGTGGTACCGTGATCGGACGCCACCTGTGCAGCAAGTCCAGTCGTGAAATTTCCTCACTACTAAATATTCCACAGTCCACTGTCAGTGGGATTATAACACAGTGGAAGCGATTGGGAACGACAGGAACTCAGCCACGAAGTGGTCGGCCATGTAAAATGACAGAGCGGTCAGCGGATGCTGAGGGGCATAGTGCGCAGAGGTCACCGACTTTCTGTAGTCCATCACTACAGACCTCCAAACTTCATGTGGCCTTCAGATCAGCTCAAGAACAGCATAGAGAGCTTCATGGAATGGGTTTCCATGGCCGAGCAGCTGCATCCAAGCCTTACATCACCAAGCGCAGTGCAAAGCGTGGAATGCAGTGGAGTAAAGCGTCGCCACTGGACTCTAGAGCAGTGGAGACGTGTTCTCTGGAGTGACCAATCACGCTTCTCCCTCTGGAAATCTGATGGATGAGTCTTGGTTTGGCGGTTGCCAGGAGACGGTACGTGTCTGACTGCATTGTGCCGAGTGTAAAGTTTGGTGGAGGGGGGATCATGGTGTGGGGTTGTGTTTCAGGAGTTGGGCTCGGCCCCTTAGTTCCAGTGAGAGGAACTCTTAAAGCTTCAGCACCAAGAGATTTTGGACAATTTTCTGCTCCCAACTTTGTGGGAACAGTTTGGGGACGGCCCCTTCCTGCTCCAACATGACTGCACACCAGTGCACAAAGCAGGTCCATAAAGACACGGATGAGCCAGTTTGGTGTGGAAGAACTTGACTGGCCTGCACAGAGTCCTGACCTCAACCCCATAGAACACCTTTGGGATGAATTAGAGTGGAGACTGTGAGTCAGGCCTTCTCGTCCAACATCAGTGTCTGACCTCACAAATGTGCTTCTGGAAGAACGGTCAGAAATTCCCATAAACACTCCTAACCCTTGTGGAAAGCCTTCCCAGAAGAGCTGAAGCTGTTATAGCTGCAAAGGGTGGGCCGACATATTAAACCCTATGGATTAAGAATGAGAGGTCACTGAAGTTCATATGCGTGTGAAGCCAGATGAGCGAATACTTTTGGCAGTATAGCGTTAAAAAAAAAAAAGTTTCAACATTTGATTTGGCGTCTTTGTACGTTTTTTCAATTAAATACAGCGTTTAAATTATTTGTACAGCATTGCTTTTTGTTTTTATTTACATTTTGCACAGCGTCCCATTATTTACAATATTTACATATTACTGCTGCCAGAAGAAAACCTTGTATCTCCATTTTTGACGTTTTTCAGTTTATTGGCCTTTACATTGTGTGGAAATTTCATGATGAATGGACCAAAACAAATGACCCAGAATGACTAGGAAAAATGTCTAGTTCCATTGCAGCAGTCACCATTTAACAAAAAGCTGGTGAATGAGAAGCAACTTCAGCCAAAAAAGTTTCCTGCTGGAGATGCGAGAAAACTCGTTACAGCTGAGCTAAAGCTTAAAAGCACTGCAAAGTAAGTTTGTTAGCCCACGGTAACAGTTTAAAACAATAATGAGACTTATTTACAGACAAGATGGCAAAACTGACAGAAGATACTGTAATATAAGGCCAACATTGCTGTGTTGGGTTTCCAGCCCTGCTGTAGGCATTATGTCATTATCCTGACTTATAACCCAATGGCTATTCCTTCAGTGCTGGTCAGGTTGTTTTTTTGTATGGAGCTGGTAAAATTCAATGTGTTAGTAATATTGGATTATATTTACCTGAATCTCGTAAAATCAAAGATACAAGAACACAGCATTTCTGGAGCCCTTCTATCAGCCAAACCTGGGGTTTTAAAGCTTTCTGTCAGTGGTTTGATGATTTCCTTTATAATTCGGTGGTGTTTTTCCTACTCCTCTTGTTCTGCGGTTAGCTAAACAAAACTAAGTCTTACCAGCCGTTGCTGGCAGGCTTTGGCCAAAGCAAACAGCAGCCCAGACAGAACCAACAGTGATTTCCCCGGCTTCTGCCCAGGCCTCAAGGAAGAGGGCGGGCTGACGATGCCAGAGTGTGCCCTCTCTGGAACACTTCTATATTGGGTCTCGCTTCTGTGTATAGCTCGTCTGAGTTTGACCAGCCATGCATCATCGCTGCCCTGCAAACCAGACTTGCCATTCCACTGGAGAACGTAACTTCACCTACGGGTTTCATACATACAGAAATAGCTTTCCAGGGTGGACTGGTGGACATTTCTGGTTTATTTTGGTTTACTGTTTGTCTGTTTTAAGTATCATTACTATTATTCTAATTATTTTTTTTTAAGATATTGAAAAAAGTCATTTTTTCCTTCATGTCCAGACGTAGCTACATCTTAAAATAATGCTTTGTGCACTGATCATTTCAGGTCAATACAGCTGTCTTTTTATTAATTCATTTATTAATATATTCCTTCATATATGTACAGTTATATGCAAAAGTTTGAACCGCTGGTCTGGTTCTTGAATGAAAATTACTTTTGGAACAAACTTTGACATGTTTCTGGGAATTTTAGTGTTCCTTTAGTTTTCCTTAACTCTTGCACAAGCCACAACTTATGTTATAGTTTTTCTATAGTAAACAGCAATTCTATAATATTCTATAATGAACAGCAATTGTGAATTTAAATGTACAGAAGTACAAATGTTTTTTATAGAGGATGTATTTCAACTTAAGTGGCTGCTCAAAATGTGCCTATGACTATTTTGTAGAATTATTTTGAAATTCCCTTCTTGTGCAAATGGTTTGTCTCCTCAGAGAAGGGAGGTGTGTTTGGGGAGTTGTGTGAATGTTTATATCTGTTGAAGGTGAGCAGGTAATGTCTTTCACTTCTTTTTAACAGCCTTTGCTTGAAGGACAGCAGTAGCTGTTTTATGATGAGCAGGATGGAAGAGGGAAAGTGTCAGTAGCGTGCACCGAAGGTTCGTGTCATTCAGTTAAGCATGTTTTCTGATTTTCTCTTGACAAAATGAGGAACTTGTGCTTAATGGACATTTCGACTTGAAGTTGTACTGGACACACTAACCCTAACCCAATCTTCCATCCTGGTCTCCTCTCACTGGTTACCACTTAAATGCAGAACAGAGTTTATCGTTGCTTCATTTGTTTCAAAAATCTCTATATGACACAGTTTAGGTCACCAAGCTATATGGATCATTCTACTGAACGGGTTCAAGTTCAAAACATTTATTTGATTTGGCATCTCAGGCTTTTAACTCACTTGGACTTTAAATCCCTTTGTTTTCAGTGACCCTGTACCTTAATTATGTTCACTGTATTAAAACAAATGTTTGAACATTTTATTGGTCACTACCAAAACAATAAAAACTATGAAATGCTTTAGTAATGACTTTGTTGTAGTTCTAATTTTAGCTCATAACTCAAAAATGCTGGCCAGTACAGGACAAACCAAAAACAGCTGTCACAAACCATACATTCAGTAACACTGAGATTAATAACCGATCACATTGATTTATCAGTCTACTCAGGCTTTAGCAGAGCTCAGTAACGCTGAGATTAATAACCGATCACATTGATTTATCAGTCTACTCAGGCTTTAGCAGAGCTCAGTAACGCTGAGATTAATAACCGATCACATTGATTTATCAGTCTACTCAGGCTTTAGCAGAGCTCAGTAACGCTGAGATTAATAACCGATCACATTGATTTATCAGTCTACTCAGGCTTTAGCAGAGCTCAGTAACGCTGAGATTAATAACCGATCACATTGATTTATCAGTCTACTCAGGCTTTAGCAGAGCTCAGTAACGCTGAGATTAATAACCGATCACATTGATTTATCAGTCTACTCAGGCTTTAGCAGAGCTCAGTAACGCTGAGATTAATAACCGATCACATTGATTTATCAGTCTACTCAGGCTTTAGCAGAGCTCAGTAACGCTGAGATTAATAACCGATCACATTGATTTATCAGTCTACTCAGGCTTTAGCAGAGCTCAGTAACGCTGAGATTAATAACCGATCACATTGATTTATCAGTCTACTCAGGCTTTAGCAGAGCTCAGTAACGCTGAGATTAATAACCGATCACATTGATTTATCAGTCTACTCAGGCTTTAGCAGAGCTCAGTAACGCTGAGATTAATAACCGATCACATTGATTTATCAGTCTACTCAGGCTTTAGCAGAGCTCAGTAACGCTGAGATTAATAACTGATCACATTGATTTATCAGTCTACTCAGGCTTTAGCAGAGCTCAGTAACGCTGAGATTAATAACCGATCACATTGATTTATCAGTCTACTCAGACTTTAGCAGAGCTCAGTAACGCTGAGATTAATAACTGATCACATTGATTTATCAGTCTACTCAGACTTTAGCAGAGCTCAGTAACGCTGAGATTAATAACCGATCACATTGATTTATCAGTCTACTCAGGCTTTAGCAGAGCTCAGTAACACTGAGATTAATAACCGATCACATTGATTTATCAGTCTACTCAGGCTTTAGCAGAGCTCAGTAACGCTGAGATTAATAACCGATCACATTGATTTATCAGTCTACTCAGACTTTAGCAGAGCTCAGTAACGCTGAGATTAATAACTGATCACATTGATTTATCAGTCTACTCAGGCTTTAGCAGAGCTCAGTAACGCTGAGATTAATAACCGATCACATTGATTTATCAGTCTACTCAGACTTTAGCAGAGCTCAGTAACGCTGAGATTAATAACTGATCACATTGATTTATCAGTCTACTCAGGCTTTAGCAGAGCTCAGTAACGCTGAGATTAATAACCGATCACATTGATTTTTAAGTGTAGTTGTATGGTTATCGGGCTGAATATGCATTTGCAACAAGGCACTCATCATGTGACTAGTAGAAAATCAGTAATATGCAACTGTTTATTGCTTCCTTATATTATGCAATTTCCTATATGGAGCTTATTTCTTCTGTTTGTTATTTTTATTTGATCAGCTTATTGGTCTATTTGTTCTGCACACATTATTCTAAATCAGAGATAGCAATAGCTGAATGCATTTCAAAGGCTGGTACCTTAACTCACTCCATCTGCACCGTCATTTTCATGAGCAGAAATGATTAATATGGGCAATGATTTGCGTGTCCTCAGATGAATCGTGCTCTCTCTGCACTGCCTGCTGACATTTGACATATCACAGCTTTAATAGAGCTAAACTGATTGAACTGATTGAATAATGCACTTAAACGTTACTGGCGAGGTACAGCGGCCGTTTGCAGCGAGTGTCCATCAGCATAGTCAGGAGGAGAAAGATGGTCTTTGTGAATGGATGGACGACAACAATGAGGCAGTCTACGTCCACTGCACTGTAGAATTTAATTCAATTCGGAGAGATTCAGTTTAATTCCTCTCTTTTGTACGTTCAGGAACTGGTTTGTTCTCATTATGCTTACAGTTTCCATGAGATGTGTTTGGGGACCAACATGAGTAGGAACATCTATAGAAGAAAACTTCATGAGAACTCCAGTTGCCGGAGGTGGACCACCTTTGTTCTTTAAAAGAAATATCCTAATATCCTTAGGCAATCAAACGTGGTTCACAAGTCAAATCCATTGACCCTGAGCAGTGAACATTTCCATTTTTCCATTACAACCCCAACATAACATTCCTAAACCAGCTGGAATAAAACAAAACACTTATTTCCATCCCTTTAAACACAGACAACAGAGTAGACTTAGACCCGGCAGCTGTGATTGAATTGACACGCACACACGCACACACACGCACACGCACGCACACGCACACACACGCTATGGAATTGAACTATTTGTGAGTCAGCAAAACCACAACACATCTATAAAATAAAATTATACAAATATCGTTCAACAGTCAGAAACCACAATTTAATTTCCTGTCAAGACATTAAGGACATTTCCTTTTATAGTCACTTAAAAAAAGTTTAAAAGAATATTTCACAGAAGCTTCAACAAGGAAATATAATATCGTGGTTGTCAGTGTTTAGTGTGTCCAGTGTAACAGCTGCCCTTCTTTTTAGGAGATTCCAAAGTTCAGTCTTAGAAGTTGGCTGCATTTTGTGTTTCTCACAATCCAACTATCTGAAACACATTCAGGGATGTTGAGATCATTTCATTATTCTAAGAATACCAACAGCTTTGTTTGATTTGCAGTTGCTGTTTATTTATTTCTCTCAGTAATGGCTTCTTGACCGCTACCCATCCTTTCAGACCCATAGCCCCGAGTGGTCTTCTCACAGTGGAAGGATGGGCAGAAACACCCTGTGGATTTAGTAGATGTGAAGCAAGAGTAGAGCTTGATTCCGTTTTGATGAGCTACCCAGTTTTGCATGGTAGTTAAATCATCTCCAATTTTTGGAAATGTGACTTGAATTTTCTGGAATCTCTGACTTTTGCACAGTAGCGTAATTTCCTGGAGGCCGACACGACGTTACTGACTAAAATACCATTAATTTCTACTTCATGCTTTCATGCCTCAAATCTGTTCAGAGTCCCGTTCTCAACCATCTGAAAAGCAAAAGTCCATATGTTCAAAGTTGGAACAATCCTAGATCAGAACTTCCACTCTGAGAAGTGTTCAAACGCAGGCCCTAGAGCGGCGGGGAGCTCGACTGCACCGTCCAGGCCTGGGCCGAATGCTTCGCGTTCTACAAGGTAGCCCACTTTCAGCCATTGTTTCCGCATCTAAACAGACCGCCACCAGTGTGTGGGTTTCTGTCGCCCCTGGAATGTCGCGCGTGGGAGGAACATTTGCGGAGAGTTCTCATACTCTCTCAGGATGGAGGTGGAGAGAGAAAGAGATAGACCGAGAGGGGAAGGGCAGGAGCGGAGAGAGCGGAAAAGTGAGAGAATTTTGAGAGAGAACTAGAGGGTGAGCGAGTGGGTCACAGAGAGACGGGGGAGATGAAGTCTTTTCATTTTCCTCTTTTTGCAGTCGAGTTGTTGTTTGGCAGCGAAAAGCAGGGACAGCATGACCGGAGTTTTAAACGTTAGCGCCGTGTTGGCATAGCGATGCGCGAGCCCTGCTGGAGCACCAAAGCCTGTCAGCTAGCACGACTAGCAGCGTGTGGCTAAACACAGCTCGCTACGGAAAACAATTACTCTATTGTGATAAATTTCCGTCTATACTCTGCGGTATATCCCTTACACAGACTGGATATCAAAGAGGTCTTCTGAAGACGGCAAACAGCGAGACATCCTCGCAAATAATGAAATAATGAGCGATGGCTTCTCCACACAATGCGCACCGCAAAATATTGGACCACCATTTTGATAGTTTGAAAATGAAGTGAGTCAGTGATACCCATTTGATCAACAACATATGCTCCTACCCCCACACTCGATATCTTCTCGCTGTATGGTAATGAGCAGAGAACAGGGAGAGAGAGGGAGCGGGCGAGAGAGAGGAAAACAGAGTTTGTTCTCCCATGTGGTTTTGGCCTGTTTCAGGGAGTTTGGAAGGAGTCCACAGTCTCTCCCAGCCCATGCTTTGATATGGACGGGGCTCATTATGTAAGTAAATCTGTTGTCGGTGAATGAAACAATAGGAGGCTCGCTGGGGTAGGTGAGAGTGGAGAAGAGCGTTTTAAGACAGGGTCTGTGGAGGGTCACAGGTGTTTGATGCTGGGGCAAACTGGATGCTTCTGAAACATACACTCACCGGCCACTTTATTAGGTACAGTTCAGTTGCTTGTTAAATAAGAAAAGGGGAAGAAAGGGGATTTAAGGGGCTTTGAACGTGGCGTGGTTGTTGGTGCCAGACGGGCTGGTCTGAGTATTTCAGAAACTGCTGATCTGCTGGGATTTTCACACACAACCATCTCTAGGGTTTACAGAGAACGGTCCGAAAAAGAGGAAATATCCAGTGAGCGGTCAGTTGTGTGGACGAAAATGCCTTGTTGATGTGAGAGGTCAGAGGAGAATGGGCAGACTGGTTCCAGATGATAGAAAGGCAGCAGGAACTCAAATAGCCTAATAAAGAGGCCGTTTAGGTTTAGGTTATTTTATTTTTATCTGTATGTTGATTTGGTTGTAGTAGATAAGTGAGTGTCTGTCTTAACACACATTTTACAAACAATTGATAATGACAAGCATTGTTTGCTCCTTAAAGATGGATTTCCAAACCACTCCACCAAAGAAAAGAATAAAAACATGATAGAATGAGGTCATCATGGGTCTGTCAATGTGAAAATTGGACAGTCTCCTCAGTCAATAATTGCCCCAAGATAATAAGACTGTACAAATTCCACTGTCTGACCTTGTTGGGATGTCAAAGATGTCACTGCATCTCTTCTGAAATCATATTTTTAGTCTAGATGTGTTTAATTGAAGACTCTTCACACCACACGAGTCATCAATGACCAGGCCGTGACTGAGCCAAATTACAATGACCATCATCTGCATACTTCAGAACACTTTAGCACCTGTTCTAAAGACATTTAAAAGGTACCACCCAGTAATGTGAGGGACAGTTTAGCACCCTTTCTTTCTGAAAGTGCAAGCTTCTCCTCATACTGACAGACTACGAGCCCTCCTAATGCTTATGTGAGGCACCTGTTCTCCAGTGCGGCAGGTCACGTAGTAAC
The DNA here is from genome assembly GCF_015220715.1 of Pygocentrus nattereri. NCBI lineage: Eukaryota > Metazoa > Chordata > Actinopteri > Characiformes > Serrasalmidae > Pygocentrus > Pygocentrus nattereri. The sequence continues at coordinate 427,932 of NC_051224.1, forward strand.
ACCACATTACCTGCAGTGCCTGTTTACACTGGAGAAAATGCACACCTCCATGTCAGACACTAACTTTGTTCTTGGTATGGTTAAAAAAAAAATGAAATAGCTGAAGCTTAACCTCACAAAGTACTGTTAGTGTAGCCATGTAAAACATTTTAAGCCTTCCTACAAAAGAACTGAGAACTGAGTTTTAGACAATGATCGGTGCCACACCCTGTGGTAAAGAACGTATACGTTTCATCCCGTGTGCACGTTCCGCTGAATGTCTGGATCCTCTTCATCAAAAGGTAAAAGTAAGTAAAACACCAACACTGCTTCATGCAAGCTAACGCCGCTGAACAATAACTAACCATAAGCCCAAGTGTGGTGGTTAATTTGCTTAGCCAGTAGAAGTCTGCACTTCCAGTAGTGCTGCTATTATAAAGCAGCGTTCAGGTGCAGCGTTGGATTTATCTTCACGAGACATAATGTAAATGAGAGGAGGCATTAGCTTCCTTATGGCATGGCTATTATGACTGCTTGATGACATTGTAGATCAGAGGATCCAGATGGTTATGAGAGGAACACACACACACACACACACACACACACACACACACACACACACACACACACAAAGCCGCTTCTACCTCAGGGGCACAAACTCATTATCAGCTATTTCAGCATAATTGATGTAATGCTTGCCAAATAATGTTCTTATACACTAGAAAAAGGTAGAAAAGGTGTGAAGCCAGATGACCGAATACTTTTGGCAATGTAGCGTATATACTCTGTATAGCAGCAAGCACTCAAATACTTTGAAACAAATCAAAAATATCTGAACAAAAGCAACATTTTTTCACAAATCCATTAATTCAATTACTTGCCTGTTTCACTTTAGCGTTAATTAGTTACACCTTATATACAATATATTTCCAAAAGTATTCACTCGCCATCCAAAGCGTGGAATGCAGTGGTGTAAAGCGCCGCCACTGGACTCTAGAGCAGTGGAGATGTGTTGGAAGAACTTGACTGGCCTGCACAGAGTCCTGACCTCAACCCCATAGAACCCCTTTGGGATGAATTAGAGCGGAGATTGTGAGCCAGGCCTTCTCGTCCAACATCAGTGTCTGACCTCACAAATGTGCTTCGGGAAGAACGGTCAGAAATTCCCATAAACACTCCTAACCCTTGTAGAAAGCCTTCCCAGAAGAGCTGAAGCTGTTATAGCTGCAAAGGGTGGGCCGACATCACATTAAACCCTATGGATTAAGAATGGGACGTCACTCAAGCTCATATGCGCGTGAAGCCAGACGACCGAATACTTTTGGCAATGTAGTGTATTTACTCTGTATGGCAACAAGCACTCAAATTAATACTTTAAAATAAATCAAATCAAAATACTTTGAACAAAAGCAACATTTTTACAAGTCCATTAATCAGTTACTTGCCTGTTTCACTTTAGTGTCCAGATGAGGGGCAGATGGGTAAACCAAAGTAACCAGGTTTTTTTTACAGTGTGCTCTTGCCGTAACACACAGCAGTTGACCTGTCGAAAGCCACAAAAAGTATTGAAAGAGTAGCTGTTTTTAAATAATTTCATGTTTGAATTGACTAATTAAAAGTGAAACTAACTTTAAATGGGAAAACTTTATAACACCGACATTTTTGCGTGCACCAGTTCAATTGGACGTTTCCTCTGCTTCACAGGCTTGCTGAGGACTTTCAAAGGGAACCGTTTTCCATATGTATTTTGGGGGCGTTATGTAAACGTGTCTGGCCGTGTATGAGCTGAGTAGTGTAGAACTTATCATGTACAGCTGTGCATACACGTCTGATAAATATCCATTTTTCCGAGCGCGTACTGGCAGTCCTTAAGCACAGAGTTAGATCAGGTTCACCGCGGGTTTTAATGAATAAGGCCCCAGATGTTTATGTTATGTGCTAATGAGACTACACGGTTCTGGTAGTTTACAGAAAATGAAACAAAGGCTTCCACACTGGAAACGGTGTAATAACTACAGCTACTAGGCTCCTGATGCACATCTAAGCCCAAGAGGTCAGATATTGCCGTTTTGACTGAGAGACTAGATTTATTAACTAAATGGTGAAAAAGGATAAAGACGATTTCATAAGCTGTCTGAACTCAACTGAGATCCAGACCGGAGACTGCATGAATGAAGCTATGTACAAATTAGGACTGATGTTTAAGTCTTATGGTTAAAATCCCTCCAAAAATGTGTGGCTTGTATGGCAGTACAGCCACCTCACACTTTTACGGTGAAGAAAACTGTCTCCTGAAAAATGAGTGGCTTCAGGCATGTATATCATTCTGTATACATACTGCTAAGCTTCCAGTTGTCTGCAAAAGCTTGGAGGCTCCTGGTCAAATTACACACAGTCTTATGTAAAAAACTGTATTCATGTCTATTACAGTAAGACTGTGTTACAGAATTAGTTCAATACTGTACGTAAAAGGCATCAATATTAACACAAAGAAATTGTGTGCATTTAAAATGAAGAAATATGACAGCTGAGAACCACAAGCCATAAAGCATGTTTTTTTAAACAAGGGGGGTTCATTTTTGACCATACTGTATGGAAATCTATATCAGTCAGAGTTTAATGTCAGTTAGGCCCCAATTCATCATACAAACAGCGAGGGAGCAGCCCTGAACCTCACCGTGTGCCCTTCTTAAATGAATCTCCATATGCAGACCCCCTGCAGCCCACCTCTCTTGCCCCATGCTGACTGGCCTGAAGATCCAGGGAGAGCTCCTCCACAGGGAGCTGAGGAGAAAGAGAGGAGCTTGGGTTGAGGAGGTCAAAGGAAGCTGCTCTTTTTTCTGTGGCCTGCTGGGGTTCATTAGGGCTGCGAGAAGGTAACCGCAAAAACCCACTGCAGTTACAGAGGTCACCTGCGGCCCATCGATGTGGCGCCAAACCGAATCAAATCGACCTCTTTCCATACAAAACACATGTTTTCCGCTAGATGCAGAGGGACAATGAAAAAAAAAGTGTGACCTCTTAAAGCAGTCGTTCATCTTAAAGTGAAACCTCAGCTAAGGACTGCAGTGAAAGGTGCCAGAAGGGTTCTTTGAGATGATGCCATAGAAGAGTTACCCCTGATGCCCTTTCAGTTGATTGTTTAATAGAATACGTGAGGTTTTTCAACCAAATCTCTATCTGCCTGTCGCATCTGCAGTATAGAGTCAAAAAACACCGACACCAACTTCGACACCGTCACCGTCCTTATCATGAGTGTGTTTTAAGTCTTTAAGGGGTCCATTGCTTTTCGCGTTTTGCCACAGGCAGAGGCCAGAGTGAGACTTTGGGAGAGTCAGAAGAATTCCCGCTGGGCCGGTGGTGTTTTGGGCTTCTTACTGTGAGCTAAATGTATGGATATAAACACAAGAACGCTCAGATGAACTACAAGTGTTTAAGCCCAGTGTGTACACACAGTCATTTAAGGGTTAACCAGCAGCCCACGCTTAGTCATACCACCCTGGTTTGCTGAATGTCACTTATACAGTGGAAAAAGATGAAGCTGCTTATTCTCATTTCCTGTTCCACCTTAAATGATGTAGCACTTTCATTCAGACACCTGTTCAGGCAATAGTGTGTAACTAATGCACCGTTTAAGGTAGAAACTCCAGTATGAAGCTAGCATCAGCTTCATAAGCGTGACGTCACACTGGCCAGCACAACAGACATTACCCCACACAGGTTGTTGCTGTTTTCACAAGTAGGAGCAGGAAATGCTGACAGGATGTCAATTTGAGTTACTTAGCATCATTTGGAGCAGACTGACCGTCATAACTGTCACATTCAAGACAGAAAACTTTACTGAAAAGGATGCCAGGTCAAGCATGTCATCAGCAGGACAAACATTTCTTGCTTAATATTGAAAATTAATTGATCCATTATTCATTTGTTGCCTTAAGTCTGGAGACATTTTACATAATGCAAAGTTTTGTAAACTGGCCATCAGGCACACTACATTCAGCGTTCAAGCCTCTAGTCATAGAAGATAATTACATTTAAATTGTATTCGCAATACCCATAGCATGTCCTCCTCAATCGGCTTTGTGGATAACACACACACACACACACACACACACACACACACACACACACACACACACCGGCCTCTTTATTAGGCTATTTGAGTTCCTGTTGTCTTTCTATCATCTGGAACCAGTCTGCCCGTTCTCCTCTGACCTCTCACATCAACAAGGCGTTTTCGTCCACACAACTGACCGCTCACTGGATGTTTCCTCTTTTTCTGACCGTTCTCTGTGAACCCTAGAGATGGTTGAGCGTGAAAATCCCAGCAGATCAGCAGTTTCTGAAATACTCAGACCAGCCCGTCTGGCACCAACAACCACGCCACGTTCAAAGCCCCTTAAATCCCCTTTCTTCCCCGTTCTGATGCTCGGTCTGCACTTCAGCAGGTCGTCTTGACCGCCTCTACATGCCTGAATGCCGTGAGTTGCGGCCGTGTGATTGGCTGATCAGCTATTTGTGTTAACAAGCAACTGAACAGGTGTACTTAAAGTGGCAGGTGAGTGTATGTGTATTTATATATTTATATATTTCCATCCATCCATCCATTTTCTAAGCGGCTTCTCCCTCAGGGTCGCGGGGGGTGCTGGAGCCTATCCCAGCGGTCATCGGGCGGAAGGCAGGATACACCCTGGACAGGTCGCCAGTCCATCTCAGTATTATACATATTTATATTTATACTTATACTTATATTTATACAGTATTATATATATTTATATTTATATATGCACTTTTTTGCTAGATAGCTTATGTATTACATAAAGCTTAGTTACTATAACATATCGCTGTTGTCGGAACAAAACCTTGCATCTCCAAATTTTGTCAATTTTCACTTTTGGACCTAATTTAAAAGCACCTATCACCCTTTACATTGTGTGTAAAATTCATGATGAATGGACCAAAAGAAACGGCTCAAAATGACTTGGAAAGACGTCTGGTTCCATTGACTTACATTAAAAATATAAAGTAGGTTTTTTCCTTTTCCTGCAAGTTATAATTTTGCCGATACAAGGTTTTACTCCGTCAGAGAGATATATGTTCAAACTGCAATGGCAATATTGGTCAGAAAGAGATCATAATTAAATATTCTTTTAAATTGCCTCTCATCAGTTCACACACCGACACCACAAGCTCTTTCTTTACCAACTTGTTTAGAAAACAATATTTACCAGCACAGCCACAGCTTATAGCATGAACATGCAAACATCTTCAGTGATCCCAATAACAAACCCACAGAGTCATCTGATCATACGATGAAGATAAAGGCAGGTCAGCGGGAAGCTGGTCTTCTGTCTGGCCAACTATACTGTGAAAAACAAGGATAACTACTCCAGACCAGGGAGCTCCAGTGCAGTACACCCTCTGTATATACACTTAATGTATTTCTGTTGATATATGTTTACACTGTGCATTACACTGTATTACCGACACCAACATTTCCTTTTTTTCTTTTCTCCTCCATCTACTCTGAGCCAATGCAACGCAACTTCACTCTAATGCGCACTGTATGGTGTAAATCTGAACGACAAAGTCTGTCCAAGTCTAACAATTCTGGCCACAAGATTCACTGGGTTGGCGGCCAGAGTCACCAGTGCAGATCTATATCTGTCGAACCCCTAGTTCAGTCACTGGCATCAAACACAAACAGGGTTGTGGAGTTCACAGAAGTTCAGAGGTTGCCTGCGGCACTGGGAAAAACATCTCTCACCTCAGCCCGGCTATCATGGAGATGATGAGAGGAGAGCAGCTGGAGCCTGTGGTTTCTGGATTTGCTTTTATCTCTCGTTCTGTCTGTCTTTTGTATAATCCAAAGCAAAGCCTGACATACGCAATTGCCTCCACTGCTTCCCTACACATGGTCATTCAAAACAACTGAACTGACACTGTGCCAGCCATTGATGCCATTTGTACATAGATGTCTGGGCAGCTTGTCTGTAGTACGTAGTTCAGGAAAGTTTTGATGTTATGTGGATGTCATTGGCCTATAAGTAACATCATTACCCAGACACTGCTTTAGGAGAACAGCACTCAAAACGTGAGTCCTAAGGAAAAGGCGTAAAATGTATTTAATGAAAGAAAAAAAACAACATTTTGACCAGGACATGTGTTTCATGGTGACACACGACACAGTCCTGAGCCAACATAACTGTGGCCATCTCTCCGTTTTACACTAATTTCTCATGTCATCAATTTTAGACTGGCCATGCTGTGAACTGAGTTGTCCTGAATGAACAATGAAAGAATGAAACCGTACACTCTGTTCCTCTTCCAAAAGGCCAAAAGACAGAGTTCAGTAGAGAAGCCTTCTCCATGTTAGACGTCTTTAGCTAAGTTAATGTGACTATAAAGGAACTGTTCAAATATTGTTCATATAAAAGAAAGATACTGTGACCTGTTATGCAATGACATCATAGATGCCAGTGACTTGACATCAGTGATCATTTGCATTGTGTCTTAAAAGCAGGCACCAGAAACATCAGGCAAAAACCTCCGTGGTCCAAGCTTTACCAGCAAAGTGACAGGAGTCTGACACTGAGATTAGCGTTTCGGTCAAACAGAATGACCTAATTTATGGTGGAACTGCGCCGAGATGGAAACAGTCAGAGTATCCTGATGTGAAATGGTGCCCTGCAGACAAAGGTACAGAGTCAGACTGGTAACAGAAACCCAGAGCTGAAATGTCTAACACAAACAGAGCCAGTTTTATATGCATTGTTAATAACGGAAAAATATTGGTCAATCTGAGAAAAAGAAAGAAAAAGTTTATTTGTACGTTTTTTCCTTAGAACGCACGACACGTGCTCCTCCACCCTTTAGTACATTTTAGGCCCAAAGCTTATCTGAGAAATGTGTTCACCAACAAGCCTCTTATTTCCATGTAATCACTTTAAACATCACCACTGCAAACTACTCTGACTCTGCAAGACCTCTACATCTTGACCATTTACTTATACAGAAATTTATCAAAACTTATCAAAACATTTCAGTCCTGCATCAACGTTGTTTACTGTCAGGGCAGAAGAGCTTTTCG
>NC_051224.1:442500-467500 GCF_015220715.1 Pygocentrus nattereri
AGATGCCATACACTTCAACACGCAGGAAGAAAAACGTTCACAGATACACAGAATGAATCATGCCTTAAACCAGAAGATGAACCGAGCTCAGGGCTCAGAGCTGGACGGGGGACTTCAGGCATAATGTCAATCGGTTAATTATTTCAGAGGGACTTTCCTTTTTTTGGAAAGTTCATTAGTCTTTAGACTCGTGCTTGGCTCTTAGAGGTGAATCGTTATGTTTCCTCATATCCCTCCACACACACACACACACACACACACACACAGATCATTTGAATTGTAAAGCAAGGTGTGCGCTTTTTGAGCTTTTGGGGACTTTCCCTTAAACCTGCAGTCCGGCACGCCAGGAACCTTCATAGACTAAACAAAACACACACATATCATTTGTTCCCAACAGGCAAACCACAAACAGACGCCTATCGCTAAGCGACTTCTGTGAAATCATTTCCACAGAGTATCTATAGATCACTGGGTTTCTGTATCTGTTTTTATATTTCTTAAAATGTATATTTTTTATTTTGTATTTTTAATATTACAACATTATGTAATATATTAATATTACATTAAAATGACAATTGTGCCTCATTAAAATTTAAAACATGACTAAATGAGTAGATGGACTGAGGAAGGGCCAGACCGGTCCAGAAATGAAAATACAACTCTAAAAACATTAATTGTTGATTTATTGAAATACATTTAAATCTAGTATTTATGAATATCCAAATGCAGTTAGCCACTCTTAAATACATTTGCATTCAAATTGTTTGAGCATGTTGTATTTTTCATTTAATCAAATAATTACAGTAATGTTGTCAAACACGATCCATTTAGGGTTTTTTGTTTTCCTTCAACCTCATTATTAAATCAAATCAAATCAAATCAAATTTATTTATATAGCGCTTTTTACAACTGATGTTGTCACAAAGCAGCTTTACAAAAAATTTGTATTGTATTACAATCTTGTTTTATATAATGTGCGTTATGTTATCAAATAACGGTTTTCTAGATAGTTTTTCTGCATATTTCACCCTTTCAAAAAGCATTTATGGATTAGACTATAGATTATAATCTAATCTAATGCCTCTCACCCGGAACATCCCCTCCTCTATCCACTTCCCTCTGGATATCTACAAGAGATGCTGCCTCAGACCACATGCACACACATACACACACATTACATATTCATGCCTTCTAGATCTTTTCAGATCTACCGTCTTTTGTTCCGTTTTATTGATTTTTTCCTTAGTAAACATCTTTACACTCCGTGATTGACATGACGACTTCTCGTGTGTGTCAGATGTTTGGTGGTTCTGATTCCTGACTGCAGGACTGCCGCGAGAGAATCAGAATCTCTGCCTTAATTGAAGAATTACAGAGCAAACCGGTTTAAAATGCCGCAGCTCTGGGAATTCTTTCAAGGCCTGTCTGCTCCACTAACCGCTCGATCCTTGTTACTATCACCAGCAGTCAAGAAGCACCCGTTATTAAGATAATATTGACATGTCCAACATGGAGCAAATGTTTATCAGGGTAATCACTTTTGCTTTCTTGGCCTTTTGCAGCTGTTGTTGTTGCTAAGGCCATAGCCCCATAACAGCTGGAGCTCCATCACCAGAACCCCCCTCACCCCACCGTTCCATGTGTCAAGAACAGCATATCACTCCTCTCCTCTCCCTCCTTTCCTGAAGTCTGAAGGAAGAGCGGAACGGCCTCTGATAACAGCTTCCAAAGCGGTCCACAAGTGAACGAGTGCATTACACACGCCCCACATATCTGTGCACTTCCATTCTGGCAAATGGGGTGGAAGGGGGGAGGCAGAGGGCTGAAACAGATGGAATGATTATCTCTCAACCGAAAGTGGGAATTCCGTTTGTCAAAGCAGGCTGAGCCCCAAGAGACAGATGTCCTGCAGGTGGGACCGGGGGGTGGGTGGGGGTGGGGGGGGGGATTGTTGTGGGGTATTGGAAAAGGGCGGGATGGGGTCCAGAGCTGTAGTATTAGTGAGTCTGTATTTTGACCTAAGTGCAAAGAAAATGTTCATCTACCTTTACAGCACGCATGGAAATGCTGTAATATTGCCATCCTGCAAACAAATACCATCAATAAAAGCTTTTATTATCGATCAAATCTTCTAAGAAAAGGTTGATAAATAATTGCCAATGGTTAGAATGATAAAAATGCAAGAAAACACAGGAATGAGCATAAAAGGCTTGCTCAGTGGTCATCTACACTTCTGCAATACATAAAGTAGGAGATTTCATTCCAATCAGTTGAATGGGGTCGTTATGCCATCTAGTGTTGAATGTGAGAAACACAGCGCTACAGAAAAGGCCCACAGCATTACACCATGTCATTATACAAAGGCCAACAGAAAGGCAGATTACAGACAATAGACGGCTGTTCTGCTGCCAAGGTCACTTTCTTATGAACATGTTCTTTTTCCTGATAAATGAATGAAAAACACATGAAGTCATTAAAACAACTCCAGTTTCATGCAGTTGGCAAAAATATTAGTACGACATCTGAAGACACCAGTAGTGCCACAAACACCAAAGACTAAGACTAAGCACAATGATTATTGTGCACCACTAAATCCAGTTAAACACGGCCAATTATGCTCTACTTGTAATGAAACATGCAGTTCTTCAAGTATTTGTTATCAATACATGCTCAGAAAACCACATCACAGTAACATTGTCATAAATGATATTTTATCATATTACCCTCCACTCACCCATTTGCTAGCACATTCCTCAGATTCTCATTTGATCTTGGCTGAAAACAAAAACAAATTCCAGCTGCATTTGGTGAGGAGCCATTACACCTCATATGGACAACCTTGTATATAAAAGCTCCAGATAATAGTCCACTAAGCAAACAAAAGTAAGTGGCATAAAGCACACGGCCACTGGACTCTGGGGCAGTGGAAACATTCTGTGGAGTGAGGAGTTACGCTTTTCCATCTGCCAGTCTGATGAATAAGTCTAGGTTTGGTGAATGCCAAGAGAACCTGCCTGGCTGCACTGTGCCCATTATAAAATTTGGTGGAGGAGGGATAATGCTATGGAGTTGGCCACTTAAGATATTTGACAATGCTATACTTCTGACTTTGTGGGAACAGTTTGGGGAAGGCCCTTTTCTGTTCCATAAAAGGGATGATTTGGTGTGGAAGAACTCAGCCCTGACCTTCAACCTTTGGGATGAACTAGAATGGAGACTCCGAGCCAGGTCCCCTCATCCAACATGGTCTCTGACCTTGCAAATGCTCTCCTGGGTGAACGGGCAAAAATTCCCATAAACACTCATGTAGAAAGCTTTCACCTCCTGATTTAGCTCTGCTCCTTCTTTCAAATATCTTTTGGAAAGAAAAACAGGCTCACGCTGATGTCACAGACGCCGAGAGATTTTGACTGATGACCGAGTTCACAGTTGTTGCCCTCAGGACAGTCGTGGTTTGGCAAACTCAGGAGGTGCTAGAAAGCTTCCCAGAGGAGTGGAAGGTGTTATAGCTGCAAAGGGGGACCAACTCCACGTTAATTCCTATGGATTTAGAATGGGAATGTCATAAAAGCTCCTGCAGGCGTATGTAGATCTCCTAATACATTTGTCTGTATAGTGCATGTAGAAGGAGGAACAAACCGACAGGGATTAATAACTAAAAAGAATATTGCAAAAAAAAAATCTGTATAAAGGCCAACACCAGAGTGGACCTCAGTTTGTCCAATGCTGAAATTAATAAACAAACCCCCACACTAGCTCTGTTCCACATCCCAACTTACCTAACACCAAAGAAAAGAAAACAAAGAATCCACTTACCAAAACTAACGGGACGGCAGGGAGGCGGACCCACGTGCAGAAGTGAAGACCAGAGAGAGATGAGTGAGTTTATGGAGGGTCTGGACAGGGAGTTTGAAACGCTGTGGTTGAGGTGACCCAGAGCCGGGCCGAGGAGCCGGGCCGAGGAGCACAGACCGAGGAGCCGGGCCGAGGAGCACAGGCCGAGGAGCCGGGCCGAGGAGCACAGGCCGAGGAGCCGGGCCGAGGAGCACAGGCCGAGGAGCACAGGCCGAGGAGCCGGGCCGAGGAGCACGGCCGAGGAGCCGGGCCGAGGAGCACGGCCGAGGAGCCGGGCCGAGGAGCCGGGCCGAGGAGCACAGGCCGAGGAGCCGGGCCGAGGAGCACAGGCCGAGGAGCACAGGCCGAGGAGCCGGACTGAGGAGCACAGGCCGAGGAGCCGGGCTGAGGAGCACAGGCGACTACAGGCAAAACAAAAAGGAAAGGGGAAAGAAGTAGCGGGAAAATGGCAAACAAAAGAAACGCTGAGAGCAGCGCGCTCAGACAAAAGCTGAGCTAGAAGGGCGAAAACAAAAGATAACCGGACAATAAAAACACTTCTACTCTGCAGGTGTGTTGAGTTGGGCTTAATCAGCCCGAGGGCTTCTGGGAGTTGGAGTTCCCTGAAGTTATGGCTCTGTCCCACTGTCGCCCTCTGCTGGCAGCAGGTGGGGCCGGCTGAACCCTTACAAACCCCTCTGTCTCTGTCTCTCTCTCTGTCTATCTCTCTCTCTTCCTCTCTCTCTCCCTCTCTCTCTCTCTCTCTCTCTCTGTCTATCTCTCTCTCTGTCTCTCTCTCTCTCTCTCTCTCCCTCTCTCTCTGTCTATCTCTCCCTCTCTCTCTCTCTGTCTATCTCTCTCTCTCTGTGTCTATCTCTCTGTGTCTATCTCTCTCCCTCTCTCTCTCTCTCTGTCTATCTCTCCCTCTCTCCCTCTCTCTCTCTCTCTATCTCTCTCTCTTCCTCTCTCTCTCTCCCTCTCTCTCTCTCCCTCTCTCTCTCTCTCTGTCTATCTCTCCCTCTCTCCCTCTCTCTCTCTCTCTCTCTCTCTGTGTATCTCTCCCTCTCTCCCTCTCTCTCTCTCTCTCTCTATCTCTCCCTCTCTCCCTCTCTCTCTCTCTCTCTCTCCCTCTCTCTCTCTCTCTCTCTCTCTCTGTCTATCTCTCTATAGATACGCTAGTGAGCACAAGGCTTGGGGCTGTATAGTTTGCGTCGCTGCTGTTCTGTGTTTTGACCTTTGCTGGTCATTTCTTCCTTGGATCTTGCATACAGGCACCTAAACCCTCTTTACTAACGCACAGTTCTCCAAATCCCTTAACTTCAAAACACCTTCCTCTCCCATACACCAGCAGAGGGCGCCGTTCTCTGGTTCTTTGCATCATGAAGGGTTCATCAAATTCTTCAGAAGCTCCGTCTCAGAAGGTTATTATGTGAAGTGGTTATGAATATGCTTGTGTTGTAGACATGGTGACTCCATGTCTGTTACCACCAGCAAGCTTCTCTGAAGGACAAACAAATGTGCAGAGCAGGGTTCCTCCTGGAACAGGTTAGAGAACCACTGTATTAGAGGAAGAAAAACACCAAAATTACTGCATAATTCAAAAATTGACATGTGAACAAAATCATTCAGAGCAGGTTCAGTGAATCTACACTGTACTCTGAGCTTGTATATGTAATGTTGATAGTTTTTAACTATTGTAACTGAAACAATTGTAAAACATTGTCTCAGGCATCAGGCAGCATAATCATAAACACGTATGTAAGAATGGTTTAGCTTTCAGAGAGATTAAGCACTTTATCAAATGCCCGTCCTCCTCTGGTCAGACTACCTACAGAGTTATTATACTAATAGCAGTAGTGTTAGTAGTAGTAATATCTAGGAGTCCATGAGAACATCAGTGTAGGGTGGGCAGCTAGTCCAGGGCAGGTGGTGGTAGCTGGGGCATGGGCAGCTGGTCTAAAGTGGGCAGCAGGAGGGCTCGACAGTCAGTCGTCCTTCAGTGTCCGGCCAGACATGTGGGCACTTGTATACTCGGAAAAAAGGCAGGGAGAGGGAATTTGTTTTATTCTGTCTGTTTGTACGTAAAACAGGGAATGTGGACATTTCCAGAGTGTGGCTAACGACTCCGGCAGATCTGACTATGACAGCTTAACTAACAGGAGAGAACCAGAAGGACACACAGACACGGCAGCACTCTGCTTTAGATAGACTGTTCTCCCTTCTGTGCACCAGCAGATGGCAGCATTTTCCCACACAGGCTAAGCAGACTGACTAGGAGGCGTCTACACCTTCAGAACCACACAGGACAATAAAGGACAGTAAAGTTGAATTAATAGTAAGCAGTAAGGCCAAAACTTTACGCTACACTAGAAACCCAATTTCTGAGTATATCACTGTCCATACGTCGACTGATCCCTTCAAGTGCCACCTTGCATCTGCACTTTCTGTCCACTGTATCAGCTCCACTTACTGTATAGCTGAACTCTGTAGTCCTACAGTTACAGACTGTAGTCCATCTGTTTCTTTGCATACATGTTAGCTTCATTGTCCATCAATGGTCAAGACCCCCACAGGACCACCAGAGACCAAGTATTATTTGGGTGGTGAATCATTCTCAGCACTGCAGTGACGCTGAAGTGGTCTTAGCGTGTCGGTGTGCGCTGTGCTAGTATCAGTGGATCAGACACAGAGGTTTTAAACACCTCCCGCCTGAGGTTATTATGTTAATAACGTAAAGGCAGAAATATGGAGTCAAAGTGTGAACGCATGTTTCTGCCTCTTGGAGATATATTAATATAAAAGCCCTGTAAAAAGCACAAACACTCATTTTCAGCCCTACCTTTGCTGTCTTGTGGACAGTCCGGATGCGTTTGTTCTGATTCTGTTACATTTGGTCCCAATAAAGGCCAGCAGGCGTGACCTACCACCCACTAACTCTAGTTTTAGTAAGGTAGTCGTTTTCAAATAAAGAACTCGTGACCAGTTTTAGACCTACAGTCATTTTATAGTGAATAAAATCACTGCAGGTTATGAGTATTACACCAAACGTATGGTTTCCCTCCCCATTCCTCCATTCCTCCATTCCTCCATTCCTCCATTCACTGCTATTACTCTTCCATAGACTGATCTGACTCCAGTTACCCTGTTTAGGTTTATTTATTTAGATGTTTATTTTCAGCTGAAAATACATGTTGAAATCTACACTAAACCAAGTAGTTTCAAACTGATTTTCTCAATTACCTCTTTCTCTCTCTCTCTCTCTCTCTCTCTCTCTCTCTCTCTCTCTCTCTCTCTCTCTCTCTCTCTCTGTCTCTCTCTCTCTCTCTCTCTCTCTCTCTCCCTCTCTCTCTGTCTCTCTCTCTCTCTCTCTCTCTCTCTCTGTCTCTCTCTCTGTCTCTCTCTCTCTCTCTCTCTCTCTCTCTCTCTCTCTCTCTCTGTCTCTCTCTCTCTCTCTCTCTCTCTCTCTCTCTCTCTCTCTCTCTCTCTGTCTCTCTCTCTCTCTCTCTCTCTCTGTCTCTCTCTCTCTCTCTCTCTCTCTCTCTCTCCCTCTCTCTCTGTCTCTCTCTCTCTCTCTCTCTCTCTCTGTCTCTCTCTCTGTCTCTCTCTCTCTCTCTCTCTCTCTCTCCCTCTCTCTCTGTCTCTCTCTCTCTCTCTCTCTCTCTCTCTCTCTCTCTCTGTCTCTCTGTCTCTCTCTCTTTGTCTCTCTCTCTCTCTCTCTCTCTCTCTGTCTCTCTCTCTCTCTCTCTCTCTCTCTCTCTCTCTCTCTCTCTCTCTGTCTCTCTCTCTCTCTCTCTCTCTCTCTCTCTCTCTCTCTCTGCATTGCCCTTCTGCATCTCTGTCCTCACTGGTAACTGAAAAAGCACACATTACATAAACTTTAGAAAAGTTTGCATCCAGGGTTTGCATTTTACAACCTTAACGTGTTAATTGCGCTTAATGTGTTAATTGCGCTCATTAACTCTTAGCTACCTTAGCCAACATTTTACCATAATGATGTTTGTCGGATGAGTTCTGGATGCCTGAACATCTCCAGAAGTCAACGTACTCTGGTTCTCTCGGCAGCATAGCCCAGTACATGCAGGATTTCGCAGAGTGGACGGTTAAATCTAAGGCCAAACCGCAGCTGTTCTGAGGTCAGCTGAGAACCTGTCAATGCTCATCGGGCAGTTTTGTTGCTTTTTTCCCCCACACTGAATCTCAAAAACCCTCAGAAACTTCAGAGGACCTCAGCCCTGCGCTAGCCACGAGCATCATGGTGGATGATTACTGAGGCAATAGACCACAGTAGTCGTGTGGTCATTTTGTAGTTGGCGCCATGATATTATGCCCATATTAGGAAGTCCGGGTCTAAGCTTCATTTCTCACAGGGCCAGAATGAATAGGCTTTTTGAAAAATCGCCCGTGTTAAATAAAAACATTCAAAACCCGACACGTTTAGTCCTGTGAACGCGTCTCCCGAACATCACTGGATCCTCTGAATTACGAGGACGTTAAAGAGTTGAAATATGAATATCGCTGCATGTGAGCTAAAGCTCCTTAAGCGGGATTTCCATGTTCAGACTGAGGGCAGAAGAGAAGGAGTCAGAACTAAACCAGCAGGTTTCCCTGCAGTTCTCTGTCCTTCATCTGATGATCAGTGAAACACCACAGATCTTCCCCTTTTAGCTTGATTTGAAAAGATCTAGAGACGTAGCTGCACTTGGGCAGATCCAGTAAAGACTCAGCTGAATAATCACTGCTCAATGATTCCCTCGTTATTTTAATGCTGGTAAGATTTTCCTGTGGATATTTTCTCAGGACATTTGCCAGCTTTTTGTTCGACTTTTCCCAATCCACCTTAAATGGTTTAAGGTGGAATGGGAAAATTTAAAAATCTATCAAAGTATCCCACCCAGAGGTTTTATTTACAGCTGAACATGTGGCGCAGTATTTCGATAAGGTAGCACAGCTCGTCAAAGCACCGGCTCAGCCCATCTTAGTTTCGTGTAGTTTATAGTGACATCACCCTGATGCGCAGTAGCTTTAGCTTGTACGTAGCAATATTAGCTTTATTCACCTCCGCATTTAACCCATCCGTGAAGTGAAACACCACATACACACTAGTGAACACACACACTAGGGGGCAGTGAGCACACTTGCCCGGAGTGGTGGGCAGCCCTATCCACGGTGCCCGGGGAGCAGTTGGGGGTTAGGTGTCTTGCTCAAGGACACCTCAGTCATGGACTGTCAGCCCTGGGGATCGAACCGGCAGCCTTCCAGTCACAGGGCCAGTTCCCTGACCTCCAGCCCACGACTGCCAATAAGGCGGAGACTGGCAGATTTTGAATGGCCATAATAAAGTGACAGAGAAAAGAGCTCATAGAAAACAAATCAAATTTCACTTTGGTCTGACTGCTGACTACACTGACCAGCTTTTCTATATGAAAATATATGCATAGAAAATATATACGACATCTAATTAATTAATTAATTACAAAAATAATAAGATTATGTTGCATCAGTACCACTTCAAAGGCTGACATGAAAAGAAAATGAAAAGACTTCAAAGCTTGAACGACTTTTTAAATTCAGTGAATCAGAGACAATATATAACCTCCTTAAAGTGGTGTACGTCGAACTAACGAGGTGAAAACAAGGTCAGTTCTGCTTTCAGGTTTACTTTAATTGGAATGTAATGTTTATTTTTTATACTGCATTTTATCATCTGCATAACATTGCAGGCGTGCGCCCTGTGCTGAGCGACACTGATGCTACAGTGTTGATCAGCGCCTTCATCTTCTCTCGCATCCATCACTGTAACTCACTTTTCTATGGCCTTCCAGTTAAACCAGTCAATCGTCTTCAGTACGTCCAGAACTCCGCAGCCAGGGTTCTGATCTCCAGCAAGCGCTCGGCTCATATCGCTCCTGTTCTTCCACAGCTGCATTGGCTTCCTATTTGTTCTAGGATCAAGTACAAAATCCTTCTTCTTACCTTCAAGGCTTTCCATGGTCTGGCTCCTTTCTGACCTCATTTCTCTACACTGTCCCTCTCCTGCTCTCCGATCTTCTAATGCTGGACTCCTCAAGTTCCCTCAACTAGACTTTCTACTATGGGTGGCACATCTTTCAGCGCTGCTCCCCCCAAACTCTGGAATTCTCTACCTTACACTCTTCGGAATTGCTCTTCTCTGTCTTCCTTCAAATCCGTGTTAAAAACCTTCCTTTTTTCCTCTCTGTGGTCTTAATGTTTTATATATTTTTTGATGATGCTGTAAAGCATCCTTGGGTGTGTGAAAGGTGCTTTATAAATTGAACCTAATAATAATAATAATAATAATAATAATAATAATAATAATAATAATAATACTTAGTGAGAAATCAGTGGAATGTAGTTGGTCTGCCAAAAAAAAAGTAGTCAGTTTCACAAAGAGAATCGAAAGGAAATCATGAGCGTAAAGTCTTTGCTGCTGGTAAGTCCAGATCACAGCCTCTAACAAGACTTAATGATCATGTTTTTGTTTTTTCTCTGCCTTTCCTATCCTTACTACCATCTAGGCCTCTGACTTCTGGTTCTTCTCCATTCTTCCCGTAAGTGAATCAGACTAATTCCCATATCTCGTCACAGACTGACAAAACATCACATGTCGTGAAGTCATTGCAGGCAGCTGGCTCTGGAAGCTGCGAAGAGCCACACAGCTAAATGGAGACCACAGTCAGCCTGGAGACCACAGCTGTTCAATGATTAAAGTCCATGAAAAGGTAGAAAATCAAATTAACTGTTTTTATTTATTTCACGATAGTTGAGGTGCTTTAACTGGACCTTAATCGGCAAAGCAAACAACTAGACTACTAAACTAGCTCTGGGCCTTTAGGAGCTGGACAGAAAGCCTGATTTATTAGATTAGCCACCAATGAACAAACACAAGTAGCCGTCTTTCAGTCTGTTCTTTGAAGTGGAAAATAGCACCAGGTCTGAGCCAAGGCTCTTTACTGAAAGACTAAAACTACAGTGTTAAATATATGTTGTCTTTTACAAGCTTCAAATGTCAGCGCTGAATATCAAACGAAAAGTATTCATGTGCAGCGGCATCTTAATGCTAACCTACCCACAAAAACCCCACAGGGAGTGGTTAATGGAAAATAGGATTATAGAAGTGTTTAGATGGGCTGAACTAAATGCCCAGCTCTAATATTCAAGGCTTGCCACTGTTAATGATTAGCCTGACTCAAATATTTGGCAAAATTTAAATGAGAAATATTTATATTATATTATTATGTATAATATAATATATTATAATACGATAATTTTTTTTTTCTCTCGTTGTTTTGACATGTTTCTTGACTTGGGTACATACAACAATAAAAAAACAGAACAGGACAATAAAGAATGCACTGACAATGCAGTTCAAGGCAGCTTACATTGATAAGACGTTAGATAAGGTGTCGCTGTGAAGACCTTCTTTACAGTATTCCAACTCATTAAAGCTGATACGGAAAGCTGGATTTTTGCTGGATAGAACTAATTTGAGAAATATTTACATGTTTAAACCCATAAAAATGTTTTGCCTGGTATGTAAGTACCAGGCATCATAATGGTTCCACAGCAGTCTTACTTAATTACACTGAAGGTTCTAGGTATTAACTCAGTGCGGATGTGGTACAAAATCTGGTCACATTTTATTTGGATGGTTCCTTATAGATGATCTACAGATACTTACATCATTAGCAGAAGTTCTGGTGTTATTCGATACTGATATAGTTGATTATGAGCAACATTAAGGCTAGGGTTAAGTTTAGGAGTAGGTGTAAGTTACGCCTTAAGGTTAGGGTTAGGTTTAGGAGTAGGTGTAAGTTGCACCTTAAGGTTAGGGTTAGGTTTAGAAATAGGTGTAAGTTACGCCTTAAGGTTAGGGTTAGGTTTAGGAGTAGGTGTAAGTTACGCCTTAAGGTTAGGGTTAGGTTTAGAAATAGGTGTAAGTTACGCCTTAAGGTTAGGGTTAGGTTTAGGAGTAGGTGTAAGTTACGCCTTAAGGTTAGGGTTAGGTTTAGAAATAGGTGTAAGTTACGCCTTAAGGTTAGGGTTAGGTTTAGGAGTAGGTATAAGTTACGCCTTAAGGCTAGGGTTAAGTTTAGGAGTAGGTGTAAGTTGCACCTTAAGGTTAGGGTTAGGTTTAGGAGTAGGTGTAAGTTGCACCTTAAGGTTAGGGTTAGGTTTAGGAGTAGGTGTAAGTTACGCCTTAAGGTTAGGGTTAAGTTTAGGAGTAGGTGTAAGTTGCACCTTAAGGTTAGGGTTAGGTTTAGGAGTAGGTGTAAGTTGCACCTTAAGGTTAGGGTTAGGTTTAGGAGTAGGTGTAAGTTGCACCTTAAGGCTAGGGTTAGGTTTAGGAGTAGGTGTAAGTTACGCCTTAAGGCTAGGGTTAAGTTTAGGAGTAGGTGTAAGTTGCACCTTAAGGTTAGGGTTAGGTTTAGGAGTAGGTGTAAGTTGCACCTTAAGGTTAGGGTTAGGTTTAGGAGTAGGTGTAAGTTGCACCTTAAGGCTAGGGTTAGGTTTAGGAGTAGGTGTAAATTATGCCTTAAGGCTAGGGTTAGGTTTAGGAGTAGGTGTAAATTACGCCTTAAGGTTAGGGTTAGGTTTAGGAGTAGGTGTAAGTTGCACCTTAAGGCTAGGGTTAGGTTTAGGAGTAGGTGTAAATTATGCCTTAAGGCTAGGGTTAGGTTTAGGAGTAGGTGTAAATTACGCCTTAAGGTTAGGGTTAGGTTTAAGAGTAGGTGTAAGTTACGCCTTAAGGCTAGGGTTAGGTTTAAGAGTAGGTGTAAGTTACGCCTTAAGGCTAGGGTTAAGTTTAGGAGTAGGTGTAAGTTACACCTTAAGGTTAGGGTTAGGTTTAGGAGTAGGTGTAAGTTACGCCTTAAGGTTAGGGTTAAGTTTAGGAGTAGGTGTAAGTTACGCCTTAAGGCTAGGGTTAGGTTTAAGAGTAGGTGTAAGTTACGCCTTAAGGTTAGGGTTAGGTTTAGGAGTAGGTGTAAGTTATGCCTTAAGGCTAGGGTTAAGTTTAGGAGTAGGTGTAAGTTACGCCTTAAGGTTAGGGTTAAGTTTAGGAGTAGGTGTAAGTTACGCCTTAAGGTTAGGGTTAGGTTTAGGAGTAGGTGATTTTATTTACTTTCCTGCCTAAATGTATGACAGTACATTATAATTTGGTGTATGTATGTAAAATTATTAATCATTGCAGTGTAATTTAAGTAGTCAGACAGTGCACTTATCAATATTTTACCCAAAATAATTACACAGCACTTGCACCTTACCTGGTTAATACCTAGAACGTAGGGGACTGAAAAAAAGAGAACGTTACCTTTTCTTTACTAACGGAGAAGGAATTACTGACCAACATCAACGGGCTGTGGATAACCCTCGAGACATGCTGATGCAGGATCTGCTGCCTTATTCTTTTATCCATTGTGTAAGACGGCAATCAGACATGCTGCACTCCGTTCCAGATGAAAATGAATAGTATCCAGCTGTCATGGCCGGACCTCTCAGTTCAAAGAAAGCCTCTCCAACATGGGTTTCAGTTGAACAGCGTGTGTCTGGAGCCTGCAATTACTCAAAAAAAGCAGCAGGTCACACACTTTCACTGTGAATGCATAATTTATCCACAGACAGTCTGTGTGCTCTCTAACCCAGCTGTGCTGCACTGGTTCTTTCAGGTTGGGGCTGGAGGTTAATTGGCACATGAGGGTAGCGACACATGTAGCAGATGGAGTGGTCTTCTTTACTGTCACGTTTGCCAGGAAATTCTTTCTACTGAAGCCCACTAGAGCTGTCAGTGTGGTAAGTGGTGATGCCTTAGATTAGACTCATTAAGTGACTTTTTAAGAGGCCTGTTGTCTGTTGACCTTGGCTATGCTAATTCAGTGTATTGGTGTAAGGCTGTGTGTTTGACGAACAGCATGCAGTGAGCACTGCTGTAATAAAAGTAAGTTGACATGATGCCAAATAAATTTGGGGGCAGTTGGCTAGGGTTAGGGTTAGACTAAAGAACATGAAGAAAACTAGAAAACAAACAGGAGAGAACAAAAACAGGGCCAGAGAACACAAAACACCAAGCAAAGACAAAGCGCCTGACCAGGGGTATAAATACACATGGAGCCAACCAGAAACACCTGGGACTAATGAGAGGGCAGAACCACAGACAAGAGATGGGTGGGACACATGACAAGGAGGCAGGACCAGGGAGGAGACAAAGATCAGAACAACAAAAGCACATGGAACAAGACACATGAGGGAAGGTAAATAAAGGCAGACAGACAGAAAAAAAGATCAAATAAGGCAAGACAGTATATTACAGTGCAGCCCCTCTCCCCCATTATAGGGTAATTTATTTCATTTTTGGGGGCAATTATTTTGATGTTTCCTCCCAATTCAGTCGTGTATAATTCCACTCACTAGCTGGGTCTGCTGTAATCACACAATACTAGCAGCGCTATGAGGTTAAAGAGTTAGCTGGCTTGTGTAGCATGTATGCAGCAAATGTAGTATTTTCCACCACTTAGTGACCTCCTAATTCAGAGGATCTAGTGACTTTTGGGGGAAACTGCACCTGGACTAACAATATATCACTGTTGTCGATATAAAATACATGTCAATATATATATATATATATATATATATATATATATATATATATATATATATGTATATCTCACTGTAGTCAATATACGCTATATTTCCAAAAGTTTTCACTCCCCCATCCAAATCACTGAATCCAGGTGTTCCAGTCACTTCCACGGCCACAGGTGTATAAAGCCGAGCCCCTAGGCCTGCAGACTGCTTCTACAGACATTAGTGAAAGAATGGGTCGCTCTCAGGAGCTCAGTGAATTCCAGCGTGGTACCGTGATCGGACGCCACCTGTGCAGCAAGTCCAGTCGGGAAATTTCCTCACTACTAAATATTCCACAGTCCACTGTCAGTGGGATTATAACAAAGTGGAAGCGATTGGGAACGACAGCAACTCAGCCACGAAGTGGTCGGACACGTAAAATGACAGAGCGGTCAGCGGATGCTGAGGGGCATAGTGCGCAGAGGTCACCGACTTTCTGCAGAGTCCATCACTACAGACCTCCAAACCTCATGTGGCCTTCAGATCAGCTCAAGAACAGCGTAGAGAGCTTCATGGAATGGGTTTCCATGGCCAAGCAGCTGCATCCAAGCCTTACATCACCAAGCGTAATGCAAAGCGTGGAATGCAGTGGTGTAAAGCGCCGCCACTGGACTCTAGAGCAGTGGAGACAAGTTCTCTGGAGTGACCAATCACGCTTCTCCATCTGGAAATCTGATGGATGAGTCTGGGTTTGGCGGTTGCCAGGAGACGGTGCTTGTCTGACTGCATTGTGCCGAGTGTAAAGTTTGGTGGAGGGGGGATCATGGTGTGGGGTTGTTTTTCAGGAGTTGGGCTCGGCCCCTTAGTTCCAGTGAAAGGAACTCTTCAGCTTCAGCACCAAGAGATTTTGGACAATTTCACGCTCCCAACTTTGTGGGAACAGTTTGGGGACGGTCCCTTCCTGTTCCAACAAGACTGCGCACCAGTGCACAAAGCCGGTCCATAAAGACGTGGATGAGCCAGTTTGGTGTGGAAGAACTTGACCGGCCTGCACAGAGTCCTGACCTCAACCCCATAGAACCCCTTTGGGATGAATTAGAGTGGAGACTGTGAGCCAGGCCTTCTCGTCCAACATCAGCGTCTGACCTCACAAATGCGCTTCTGGAAGAACGGTCAGAAATTCCCATAAACACACTCCTAACCCTTGTGGAAAGCCTTCCCAGAAGAGCTGAAGCTGTTATAGCTGCAAAGGGTGGGCCGACATCATATTAAACCCTATGGGTTAAGAATGGGATGTCACTCAAGTTCAAATGCATGTGAAGCCAGACGACCGAATACTTTTGGCAATATAGTGTAGAATATATATATATATATGTGTGTGTGTGTGTGTGTGTGTGTGTGTGTGTGTGTGTGTGTGTGTGTGATACTGTCAATTTGCACATTTACATAAGTCAACCATATATGGAAATATATTATAACCATATTTTGGAAAACATATGGAAATGTAATTCCTTAGAATATTGGGTGATTAAAGGTGTAAGGCATATAAGAGCTCTACAAATGGTGCACGTGTCGTTGTTTTTGTCCCAGTTAATCTCTTTATGTAGGCGGTTGGTCGTAAATGCAGTCTTTTTATTTTTATTGTAGTATTTGCAGGCGGTGTTATCTAAACAGATATTCAGAGTCATAAGACCAGCAGACAGGTTGATCACAGAGAAGCCCATATCGCTGTATATATACACAAGAGCTGAAAAAGAAGCATGGAAACTGATGCAATAAAATTTACAGAGAGGAAACAAGTGGAAGACGTCACAGAGACTATAAAGGCACCTAAATGCACCGGGTTAATGGCGACCAAGACCTACAAAATGATCATCTAAAAGAATTCTTATGAAAACAGATGTGATGTGCATTTAAAATGGAACAGATTCATTTTTTTAAACAGGACAATCAATTTTACCATGTAGAAATGTCAGGTGGTGCAACCAGGCATGTATTATATTTTAAAGGTGTCAACTTTAAAGTTTCAACTAATAAACATTATTCTAAAAACAAATATTGAGGGACATTGGCTTTGACATTGCACCTTTAGGGTCATTTGGGGTCTTTTATTGTGCAGTACCCTGCCTACTCATTCTTAAAAGCATGTCAGGATAAAAGTCTTTTGTTGTTGGTTGTGCCATGAGATATTTAAGGAAATCAGAATTTACAGAGAATATTCTTCGAATGCTTTGAATTAAATCGAACTGAAGCCTTCCTATTGTTCAGCATGTTTTAATTTTTTAATATTTTATTTGGATTTTATTAGACCAGATTTCTCTTTGTAAAGTAAGAGTTACTTAATCTGCACACATGACGGGAAAAGGCGTACCACCTGATGTTTTCAGGAGGCATATGAATTCACATTAGGGCATTTTGCAGAATAATGTGATACACGTCATACATTTATTTAATTATTTAATAGGAAAATGACCCCTAAATGTCTCTAATGCATTGAGTATATTGAAATAAACATGGGGCAGACATATGACTACATCATCATTTGGGAAGCACTCGAGAGAAATCTGTGGCCTGCCTGCAACAGCACATTAGGTATTCCGTGCCAGAGTTTAGTAGCTTGTCCTCACAATTTTCTAAGCCGCTTCTCCCTCAGGGTTGTGGGGGCCTGCTGGAGCCTATCCCAGCGGTCACTGGACCGAAGGCAGGATACACCCTGGACAGGGGAAAAGGATCTATATTTACCATGTAATATAACTCCCAGAAGGACTTGATCCAAGAACAGTTTTCCATCTGTGATGCAACATTAGCCTCACCTCAAAATCCGAATTCACCAGCAAGATCCAAGTGCTAATCACATTCCTACGCCTGCATGCCTCGGAGAAGCGAGGATCAGAAAAAAAGAACAAACAAACTGTAGACTGTAACCCACGGCCTATGCAGCTGGTTCTGCGATGAGTCAACAGCTGAACGCCAGTTCTTTCAGTCCTGTGATGAGCAAGAAATCACTTACACAACCTGCAAGAAACCTTAACGGTTAGATCAGGAGCCCATAAACCAACCATCAGTTTCCACAAGACCTTCTCGGTAAACGAACTTTACTAGTGCCGTGATGCAGCTGTGAAAGACTGGACTTTTTGCAGTCAGTCTACAGATCCAGCCAATTTCTGGAAAAGGTGAAAATGTCTTTATGACACAACCTGCATCATCGTTCAGCAGGGTACCATGCTAATGACTCCATGAGTGAGAATAAGCTTTAGTATGACACACCGTCACTTTTTCACAGCTTTTCATCACACACTGCAAATATATAACATGCAGCACACGCTATGTCACTGTATAGACACATGATGCAGCCTTTTAAACCCTCATTAGTCTAAATAAGGCGCCTACCACAAGGTATAAATGCTTAGATATGAGTTTCTAAAGAAATTATGCTAATTTGATCTTTGATTCACGTAAGCCTAGACGGGATAAAGGCTGAAATGGTTGGAAAATCTTGAGGAAAAATCCTTGAAGAAGCCGCTGATGATTGTAGCTAGAACTTTATTTCAATAAGATGACCAAATAATATTACATTTCCATATAAATAAAATAGTGCATGATCGGACAGGGTACACGATGGCCTGTCTCCATTTATCATGAAGGGTTTTTGGATCGTGTTAGTCTGGGTCTTCACTCCAGACCTGTTTGCCCTGGGAGACCCTACCAGGACCATATTGCTCCCAACGACTTCACTCTGAAGATCCCTAGACCACACAAGCCCTTCCGCCATGACAAGGCCCCGATCCAGGACGGGAACAGTGGGGCTTCACTTCCTCCAATTCAGGACATTGCGACAAGTCACTGTCTGGCCAGAGCTCAGAACATAAACAGAGATCCCCCCCCAATGGACTGTTCTCGCTGCTGGCCTCTGGAAGGAGGTTCGAAGCCTTTGAAGCAGAACATCCAGGTTCAAAAACAGCTTCTTCCCACAGGCCATAAGACTGAACTCTGAACACTGAACTTTTCTGTTTATCTGAATTATGAATACGACTTTATTCTAATGTATATTGTGATAAACTCCCTGCTGAGGGAAACTGATTAAACATTCGCTCAGACGCCTAAAACTTTCACACAGTGCTGTATATAATTATTTAAAATATATTTATCTGTTGATATACATATGTTTACATATACACTACACTTTGCATTACACTGTATAACTTGTTTTTTCTTTTCTCCCCGATCTGCTCTGAGCCAATGCAATGTACGGAGTAAATTTGAATAACAATAAAGTCTGTCCAAGTCTAAGTCCAAGTCTCTGAGTCTAAGTCAAAGCTCTAAGTTTTACAGTTAACTGTAATGGCTTGGGTGATTTTGAAAACCCTCCAACTTGCTAATTCAGCCAGTGTCCTTGGAAAGTGATGAAAAAGCACGGTGTCATCTCGTGTCATTCACCCTCCTGGCATGGTCGAGTCACATGACAGAGGGGAGACCTAGCTAGCTAGTGGCCATGACTAAACTGCGGGATGACCCACCTCAAGGTCAGCATGCAAGCAACAATCTGGGCTTGACTAAAATAGGTAGCACTGCAGTTTCCAGGCCCTGTGCAATTAACACCAGATACCACTAACATAGTCCGTGTTTCTTCATCAAAAGTAAAAGTGACCCTTACTAATTCATAACAGATATACAGATATGATGCGCGGGGTCGGGCGTACGGAGCTGGCAGACAGTGAATGAATCTGTGACAGGCAACGTTGAGAGCAGTTGCGTGAGAGTGGCCTGGGTCGCGTGTGAAGGGAGTGACTGCAGCTGTGTATGAGTGCATTGAATGGACACTCTGCTCCTGTTTAGCAGTGTTTGGTTTCACAGATAGGCAGCAGAGATTGACTGCAGCTGCGTATTTTGACCGTCTGGCATCTGTCTGCACGTTATTAAGGGATAGCAAATGACGGTGAGAGGGAGAGCTAAACAGTTGCGTACTCTGGGCTTGGTACTGCTTCATAGCATCTTTTATAAACCCAGTCCTAAAGGGCCTTGTTTACTGCACAGTTCTCCCTGTACAAGTCACATCATTACTTAAGGACATTTAATTCTAATTACGTTTTAATGAATTCCTTGATTGGTCTTTGTTAGCCTTAATAAGCTTCTCTGCCTTTCAGCTGAATCTGTTGTTATTTATTCTAAATCAGAATCAAATGCACAGTGTTGCAGTGAAACAAAGCTCAACGTTTATTGTACAGCAGGCTTTGACAGCAGTGTGGGTCCTGTCTGGAGGCTGGGATTCACTGGGAGTCTATGAGGCTACAGGGAGGGAATTTGCATTTGAAAAAAACCTCAGTGTGTATTGGAAGTTGTTTTGCCCTGCCTGGATGCTTGGCTCCTGCATGTGATGACCAGTGGGGATCTCAAAGGGATAGTAGGATGCAACAGTCAATACATTGCATTGTAATTTGCCTGACTGACAGCATCTCTTAATGAAATAGTCTGCTCTTTAATAAGTGCTCAGTGCTGAAGGAAAAAGGAGCATTAGTGTTTCTGCCTCTACATAACTCAGATTTTTCTTGTCTTCTGCCATTTCCATTTGGGAAATATTGTGAATAAATTGCAAACAAAGTTCTGAGTGATGTTCTTGTGTTTGCTTAGTTAACTGTTAACAGTAAAGCATTTGTAGCATTTATGAGTGTTGTTCTGCAGCTAAGCATGGCCTCATTTTAGAGGATTAACTAGACAGTAAAGTTTGGAATAAATGTTTTCAATAACATAAACCCACTGGGCTGAAGTTACCAAGAAACTGAAAATATAGAAAGTGTCAAGAATAGTGAATAAAATTATAGACTGATAGATCTCGGTCAAATCAAGACAGACGTTATAAAACAGAATGTCTCGTGTCAAAAGTGGTGGTCTCATTTGAAAAACATTCAAATTAGAAAACCATCAACATGACAAATGATGCCAAAGATTTCAAAAGTAATTAAATGAATATTTATTTTTCCCATTAACACTGAATGAAATCTCCTAATGTTGCTTCTCTAGGCTGTGATGAACTTTGAGGCCTGTAGTGACTTGGGAGCCTTTCTGTATCTCACACAGCTCAAGTGCAGAGTGAGCTTATTGGGCTAATCCAGGGTTCAAAACACAAGCTGGCAGCCTTTCAGAAGCACACAGGACTGGAGTTTTAAACACTGTCCACTCACTGTCCACTCTATTAGACACTCCTACCTTGTCGGTCCACCTTGTAGATGTAAAGTCAGAGACGACAGCTCATCTGCTGCTGCACAGTTTGTGCTGGTCATCCTCTAGTCCTTTATCAGTGGTCACAGGACGCTGCCCACAGGACGCTGTTGGCTGGATGTTTTTGGTTGGTGCACTGTTCTCAGTCCAGCAGCGACACTGAGGTGTTCAAACACTCCAGCAGCACTGCTGTGTCTGATCCACTCAGACCAGCACAACACACACTAACACACCACCACCACGTCAGTGTTACTGCAGTGCTGAGAATGACCCACCACCCAAACAGCACCTGCTCTGTGAGGGTCCATGGGGGTCCTGACCACTGAAGAACAGGGTAACAGAGTATCAGAGAAACAGATGGACTACAGTCTGTAACTGTAGAACTACAGAGAGCAGCTATACGGTCAGTGGAGCTGATAGAGTGGACAGTGAGTGTAGAAACGAGGAGGTGGTCATGATGATATGCCTTGTGTTTGTGTGTGTGTGTGTCTGTCTGTGTGTGTGTGTGTCTGTGTGTGTGTGTGTGTGTGTGTGTGTGTGTGTGTGTGTGTGTGTGTGTGTGTGTGTGTGTGTGCACTGTGGCGTTCAGCCACTGGCTGTGCTGCCATTGAAGCTTGCCAGCGTGCATAGAAAAGAGCCTTAAGAAGGGGCTCAAGGTGCACAGCCCCGGAAAAGGGACTGCTTATTGTTATTTATGTTGTTTGTTACTCTGAGCTGTGTTTACATGTTTACTGTGTGTTTATGTGCTGGTTGATGGTCTGCTGGAGAGTGGAATTTAATGGCTGTAAGCTTTTAGCTATTTCAGGCATTAGTTAAGTAGTTTTCTGCCACGTTTAAAATAAATTTTAAGCAAAAATGATGGCCCACTCCGTCTACTCCATATATAGGTAGACATGGCCACGCAAGGAGGGAGGCACACACCCTCTAGAGAAAGGTCTTACTATTGTTATGTAGTTGTCTGTTAGTTAAAAAAATGTGTTAGGTGTTTTTCTGTGTCTGGTATGCAGCTTGTGTGTGAGGAGGGGTTACTGAAGCCTATGGCTATTGGTGACCTGCTCCCTGGTTTGGGTGTGTTATGTGTTTTTATGCTGTTCTTCTGGTGTTTCCATAAAAGGAGCAGTATCTGCAAAAGAATCATTGCCTGTCCTGTGTCTCCTTCTATGCTGATGCTACCATACATGTATATGACTGTTTTCAGAACAAAACCTTGTATCTCCAAAATGACAAGTTTACAGGAGAAGGAAAAAATCAACTTTTAATGTAAGTCATTGGAACATTTTCTAAGTCATTTTTTGTCATTTCTATTTGTCCTTTCATCATGAAATTCACACACAATGTAAAGAGTAATGGGTAATTTCAAATTATGTCAAAAACTGAAAAACATCAAAAATGGAGATTGGAAAAATGGAAATGCTATTCGCCCAACAACAGCGATATATATATATATATATATATATATGAAACCTATAAAACCTTTGAATCCCTTCCTACTGATATCATTTTCTTGTGCTGTCACTACTAAGCAGTCTGTCATGGACAGACAAGGTGTAATCAATAAAGTCAACATTTTATGCTTCAGCTATATTTTTCTTGGAATGCTCCTCATCTGTCTGATGGTAAGTCATCCCCTCTTTACCCAAGTATCATTCATTTTAGTGGTTTATTTTTCCTTAACAGTACTATATATAAAATAGTCCTTTAACATATAACAGTACCATCTTTAGCTCATAAGAAAACTATGGCTCCAGTATTCAGTCAGTTGCAAAGCAAATGACTGTTGCTGATAGAAATATGTCTGTCCTGACATCAGACGGGAGCTGATGTACTCTCTAGTCCTTGGTAATAATATATGTAATAGACAGGTTAATGATTGACAGCACGTTGCTGATTACATAATGACATGTCACAGCTGTGATAGCATGATGCTAGACTTATATTGAGCTAGCTAGTACATGAAGGTGTTCTTGCAGGGCGGAGTCTTGATTATGGAGAGTTTCATCTTCCATTTGTATCAGGAAAACATCCTTACATCTCCACAGACACATTCAAGGTATTGGAAAAGCTGAGCTATAAGAGCCTAGGTTTCCATGACATCAAGAGAACATTGTGTTGATAAACCTGCCTTGCTGTTATTTTTAGGTTGGTGTGATAGTTACCAGAACCCATCTGTCATCCTCAGCACCGGTGTCATCCTGATTGATCCTGTTCTATCCAGGGCTGGATATGAGAGTGCTGCCGGCACAGGTTCAGCAGGGCCATCCCGACTGGTCTGACCTCACAGTGTAATGGAGAGAAGCCCATCTCCCAGCTGCTAGCTGAAATCGATGGTGTCTTTCTGAACCACTCAGCTAATTTAGCACAGATGAGACATGGACCAGTTTTAAACAGGTTCTACCTCTGTTGGTAAGATTACATGGATTGATATCATTTTATAGGAATGGGCTGGAGTCAGAATGTAACAAGCTCCAAAAGTTCCTAAACATTAATGGACCTTTCAACAGTTTCAGCGTTCCATTCCTCACTCTGTTCCCCTGAATCTTTTATTTTTCCAATGTTTCCGATGTAGTTGGTGAACAATAGTACATGCAAAGCAGCCTAAAGTGTAAAATAAAAGCACACAATCATGCGTTTCGGCATATTTTTAATGCCGAACAAAACTTGATATAGTGAGGTTTTAGTTGGGCTGTACGGCACAAATGTAACACCAATATACAGGTGCATGAATACAGCACGTTAAGCTTGTGATACAGACATAATGAAATATGTAGAAACATTGCTTGTATATGTGTAATTTGTAAAATGTATTGTCTGTAATTGATCATCTGAAATATACTCAACATGTTCAGTAACTCCTTAAAAGGTATAGCATTACAGATTTCTTCAGTGTTTGCAGATTCAAGACTCTTCGCTGTTCCTCCATTCACCAAATATAACCTTAGAAAAAAAGCATATATAGCGCACCGAATCAGTAGAAAACAGTAGAGTTCAGACGTAAACGGTAGCGTTCTGCACAGTAACAGACATAAACGGTAGTGAGGTGTTCACCAGCCTGATGGCCTGTGAATAGAAGATGTTGGTCAGTCTTGTCGTCCTGGACTTCACACTCCTGTAGCGTCTGCCTGAAGGTAGGAGTGTGAAGAGTCTGTGCTGGAGGTGTGCACTGTCCCTGACGATGTTGTGGGCCCTCCTGATGACCCTGGTGTGATAAATGTCCTGTAGTGAGGGGGCGGCTGCTCCTGAGATGGACTGGGCAGTTTTGATCACACGCTGGAGAGCCTTCCTGTCCTGAGCAGTGCAGTTTCCATACCAGACCATGATGGAGCTGGTAAGAACATTCTCGATCGTGCTCCTGTAGAAGGTGCTGAGAATGGCAAATTTCCTCAGCCTTCTCAGAAAGTTCAGTCACTGCTGGGACTTCCTGATGAGGTGTGTGTTGTGACACCAGGTGAGATCTTCACTGATGTGGATGCCGAGGAATTTGAAGGTTCTCACTCTCTCCACCTCAGTCTCACCAATGAACAGGGGTGTGTGTAGCTCCCGCTTCCTCCTCGGATCAACAATCATTTCCTTGGTCTTGTCTGCATTCAAGGAAAGATTGTTGTCATGACACCAGGCCACCAGCTCAGCCACCTCCTTCCTGTATGCTGCCTCGTCCCAACCAGTGATCAGTCCAACGACTGTAGCATCATCAGCGAACTTGATGATGCTGGTGTTGTTCTGGGAGGACACGCAGTCATACGTGAAGAGTGTGTACAGAAGGGGGCTCAGCACACAGCCCTGGGGGACCCCTGTGCTCACTGTTCTTGCGCTGGATTTGCAGTTGCCGACTCCGACTGACTGGGGTCTGTCTGGGGTCTGTCTGTTAGAAAGTAGTCTGTTAGATGAAGCAGCACCATCACATTCTACTGTAATGAAATCGCTCTAAAGACCAAAGGGGGATCATACATCTGTTAAACCACTGCACATTGGAACATTAGGTAGTTACAAGTATAATACAACCTTAGTTGCATGTGTGTTCACCCACCTCAGCCCACCCTCCAACTCTTCCATGTATTTCTGCTGCCTAATAGGCCTAGAATAATTAATTTACCAGAATGTGTCAAATCATGATGCTATATGATGTATGTAAGCTATGCATGGATATAGACATAGATCCAGGACCATCACTGCAGGGCTGAGAATGAACCACCACTCAAATAGTACTAGCCTCCTAGTGGTCTTGACCAGTGCTGAACAGGGTCGATGGGGCCTAGCGAATTATGCAGGAGAACAGATAGACTGAAAGCTGTAATTGTAGAAATACAAAGTGCGCCTACACGGTAGATGGACCTGATAAAATGAACAATAATTATCGAGCTAGGTGTACTTA
>NC_051224.1:477500-510000 GCF_015220715.1 Pygocentrus nattereri
CTTTGGAGCACCGGGCCGAGGTCTGTTGATTGTCATGTTATACTCTTTAAACTTTCTGATAATTGCACCAATAGTTGTTACTTTCACATCCAACACCTTACTAATCTTTTTGTAGCCCATTCCAGCTTTGTGAAGGTCAACAATTCTGACTCTGAGGTCCTGTGACAGCTCTTTGGTTTTACCCATGTTGGAGACTTGAAATCTGTGTGATCTGTCTGATTCTGTGGACAGGTGTTTTTCACACAAGTGATTAGTGAGAACAGGTGGCTTCAGGTCAGGTAACAAGTTGATTGGGAGTGTCTAACTGGTCTGTAAAAGCCAGAACTGCTAATGAATACTAAGGGATCAAATACTTATTTCACTCCATGAAATACAAATCATTTAATATATATTCCTTAGATTTATTTTCTGGATTTTCTTTTTAATATTCTGTCTCTCCATGTAAGAATACATCTACCATTAAAAGTATAGAATGATCATGTCTTTATTAGTGGGCCAACGAAGAAAATCAGCAAGGGATCAAATACTTCTTGGACTCACTGTATATGTTTGACATTCATACTCATATTTATTGGATTTTTTTTATTGCTATTTCTGTGTATTTCTTTTGTTATTTCCCCTCCAACTTCAGTAACACTGTTGGAGTCATTGAAATGCCATGTCTGTGCACATGATAGATAACAGACTTCTTCCTATTTAATGTTGTGAGACACGCTCTGCACATGTTATGAAATCTATGCCCACTGTTTCCCTCTGAGTGCAGCATCATGAGTGTTTTTTCCCTCCACAATTCTCTTCTGATGGTCTGTTGTAGTCCTACGTTATTGGCTGGTGTCTGAGCAAAGTCAGCTCTCTAATGGACTCCTCCGCAGCGCAGCGCAGGAGTAGACGCAGCGTGGTGATGGGGCACATAAGAGTAGACATGAAAAGAGCGAGGGATGACAACACTTGGCGAGCTAATAAGCAAACCTCTTCAGCATCCTCTCCTCATCCAAGGCGCCGACAGCAGTGCCGAGACCACCTTACATAATGCCTCAGACTGCAGAGCGCCTAATGCCACAGAAAACGTCCGCCTCAAACTTGATCGCGATTCAATTTGCCGTCTATTCACTGAGAGTCTGCTGTGGTTCCAGAGAGTGCTGGCGTAATCAGGTGTTCCATCAAATCTGAAGCACATCTCTTAATGGTGAAAGCACGTTTGTGTGATGTCTGTCCATGTCTGGGTGTCGCTTGCGTCTCCAAAATGACTGTTTTTCCCTGTGTTTGAAATTCTTACAGTTGGAATGATGCAACAGGCGCATGACAGGGTGCAGTGTACTTAGAGGGAAAACCCTCATCATCAAAAAACATTTGCACCTAAAAGGAAGTGTCGGACTGCAATGCTTTTCAAAAGGAAGGTAAAGGTTACCAGGAACAATAAAGGATTAAAACTTTAGACTGATTGTAGGCGATATTTATTGAGCTACACATACAGGAGTAGAGTCTCTCAGTGTAATGCAGCATGCCAGATGTCTCAGCGTGGAGTTGTAGAGGTTCCTAATGGTGTCCTGCGATAGTCCATCCCATGCAGCTTGAATGTTTTCATGCAGTTCATGCTGAGTTTGCAGTAGGGGTGGAATGTTGATAAAGTGTCCAGTAGCATTCCCACATTATCAGGGATTGGTCATTAACATAACATTGGGCTGTCAAAGTGCCTGTAATGAAGACCAGTGGTTATGTGGCATTGTATGACCACAGCAGGACACCAGGCCCTCTGGATGTGTGACACGTGACAACTGTTCATCTTGCCGCTGACCACGGTGCCTTCACACTCAGATTTGTTGGTCGTCTCCATCAAGACAAAAGCGGGACTCGTCACTGAAGATGACCCCCTGCCATTCTTGGCCACCTTATGACAGTCTGGCACAACACCCTTGGTGACATTGACGTGGTGTACTGGTCAGTTGTCATAACGTTCTGCGTGCATGTGGTCCTGCGTCGTGCAGCCGTCTGCCAGTGGTGCTGGCACTAACAGGATGACTCGCGGAGGGCATCAGTGCTTGCTGAACGTCCGCAATCATGGCTGTTGAGACAATTTGTCGGTTCTCCCTCTCCAGGGTTCATGTAGGTCTCTCAGATCCTTCATGTCACTGGTGCATGCCTTCCGCTATCCACTGCTGTCCACATATATAGCAGCGCATAATATGTCAACAAGAACATCCCAGTTCCTGGAGCCAAACAATGCAACCGCAGTCGAACTCTTCCCATCGCTCAAATTGCTTTCAAACTTCTCTACGAGGCAAACTTGCAAATGACGCTACCAACACAGCATCAGTCAGAATGGAAAGCTCCCACGGGACAACCTTATATAGTCAGTCAGGTACAGCAATAAGGCCTGTCATCACATGTGCAGCCGAGCATGAAACTTAAACCATATATACAAATGCAGAATTTGTATATTTTTACATATTTAACAGTATTTTAGCATCATCAACATAAAACCTCAGAAGACACGTGTAGCTTCACTAGTGGTTTTATATAGTAAATAAATTATATTTATATATATTTATAGAATAAATTAGATTTATTCATATTTGTGTTCTAGTCCACCGCAGGTTTCTACCACCGCTATAAAGAAACCAGGCAGTTCAAGTTATTAGTAAGTTTCTCCATGTAAGTCTTTCTTCTGGTTTTATACACTGAAAGTGGATAGAAAGTGTGAGAATTACTGTCCACACCTCTCTAGTTAAGACACACAAAGCATGCCTCTGATTTTTTTGTCTCCCATCTGTTCTTCACCATGCAGGTCTTGGCTTTGCGCTGTGAGTCAGTAGCTTAAACTGAGCTACAGCATCTGAGAGGCGTGTCAAGGAGCAGGTGCGGTGTGGAGTTAATTAGTTAGCGTCACAGGCTGCTCACAGGCCTGGCACATGCACTTTCCATTAAAGGACAAAAATCATGGAAAACCAAATCGTCCATGTTAACACACTTTGCAAGCCTAGCCCAGACTCCCTCATCCATTCAGTCTATATATGGAAACAATTCTGCAAATCAGCTCAAATTTAACTCAAAAACTACTGTTTTAGTGATGTCACAAAAACTAACTGAGGAAAGAGGGCAGAGCGCCCTCTGCTGTGTCCCCAGGCTCAGTTGTCATTATTATTTCTAAATCAAGGCTCCTGAGGCTCATATGCAAAGTTTTTCTTCAGAATCTGCCGTCTTCTGCGTGGCTCTTAAAACGTTTGGATGGCTGATTCATGTTTCCTCTAACTGCATCCATTCCTCTTGTAGCTGTTCATTCCCATCCTCTTTTACCTTCAAGTGTTCCACGCATAATGGCCTTTTCTATGAATTTACTTCTTCAGAATCTTTTTCTATTGCAACATTTTCAATTCCTGTCCCTTTCCCATAATATCACTGATCAAAATGGTTAATTAAAAGACATTCTTTGTAAGCGTTTTTAATATGTACAGTTATATGGCTCAGTGAAAATATTGTGCTATTATATTGGTGCTGTGCTTATATGGTTGCAAAATGCCTGTTTCACAAAAGTTACAGCAGATTTTGAAATCTTTAATGAAAGTTTCAGCACTGAAACTGAAAGCCATTCAAAGAGTTTTAAACACAACCAGCAGATGACCATTCAGCCATTCAGCCGACAGCAGCTCAGCTCTGCACGTTCACATTGAAGTTATAAGGAGTGTTGACTGCTTTTTGAGTGTGGCGCGCAACAGGACAGCCAATATGAACAGATTTTGGTCTTAAAAGCCTGTTTAATTTTAAGCAATTAAAAGAGATTGGAAAAAATTATTGTATAAAAATGACTGTTTTTGATAAATAAACAGCTCCTGTCAAAGAAATATCCATCCATCCATCCTCATCCGCTTATCTGGGTCCGGGTCCGGGTCGCGGGGGCACCAGCCTAAGCAAAGAGGCCCAGGCCTTCCTCTCCCCCGCCACCTCCTCCAGCTCTTCCGGAGGGATGCCGAGGCGTTCCCAAGACAGTCGAGAGATATAATCCCTCCAACGTGTCCTGGATCTTCCCCGGTTCTCCTCCCCATCGGACATGTCTGGACCACCTCCCTAGGGAGGCGTCGAGAGGCCATCCTTGCCAGATGCCCGAACCACCTCAACTGGCTTCTCTCAACGTGGAGGAGCAGCGGCTCCACTCCGAGCCTCTCCCGAATCGCCGAGCTTCTCACCCTATCTCTAAGGGAGAGTCCGGCGTCCCTGCGGAGAAAGCTCATTTCGGCCGCTTGTATCTGTGATCTCGTTCTTTCGGTCACTACCCAAAGCTCGTGGCCCTAGGTGAGAGTCAGAACGTAGATTGACCAGTAAATTGACAGCTTCGCCTTCTGGCTCGGCTCTCTCTCTCTTCACCATCACGGACCGGTATAGGGTCAGCATTACTGCTGTGTGTGTGTGCGTGTGTGTGTGTGTGTGTGTGTGAGCGTGTGTGTGAGCGTGTGTGTGTGCGTGTGTGTGTGCGTGTGTGTGTGCGTGTGTGTGTGTGTGTGTGTGTGAGTGTGTGTGTGAGTGTGTGTGTGTGGCGGGCATTTGGGTATGTTTTGTTCTTCCCTACTGAATGAATTAAGAGAGCAGCCCTGAGGGACCAAGAACACTGAGTACATTCACGGTGGTCCATCATGGAATGTACTTAAACATTCTCTCTCTCTTTGTTTGTGTGTTTCACTTGATGTTCTGAGCTGGAACAAACCCAGGCTAAGCTACGAGTCTGGCCCTGACCCTGAAGGCCAAAGGAACTCGCAGTACCACAGCACAGTTCTGTATTAGTGTGTGTGGGTCCGTCACCTTCTAACCATTAAATTCATTAGTTGTTTGCATATTTATTTATTTTGCAACATGGCCTGCAAACGTGTGCACAGGCTGGTCTCTTAATTTGTTTTGAAAATGAAAAGATACAAAAAAGAGAGAGAGAGATATGTGAGGTATGTGAGTGTGTGTGTGTGTGTGTGTGTGTGTGTGTGTGTGTGTGTGTGTGTGTGTGTGTGTGAGTGTGTGTGAATCCCATGTCCTTCATTCAGAAAACATCAGAGATCTCCTGTGTATAACCAGGGACAGGAAAGAGTCCCAAATAGGCCTTAACCTTATACTTACATTATAAGGGTATATACTATAAAGCAAAACATATGTTACATATTTCATTCACAAACAAAAGCATAGAGACAGAGATGAATTATTACAACAGTTATTATAACAGCGTTTCTTTTTTCCAAAATATTCTCATCACTTTCCCTTTGTTTACAGAAGACCTTGTATTAGGGGTGTGCATATGTTTGGTGTGGTAAACCATCACTGTCCACAACTTTAGCTTATAAGAGCTGTTTGATTGTACCACCTTTTGCTTTTGGTTCCTGGCCAGTGAAATGTCAGCTTTTGGTTTAGGTTTTGATTCTGTAGTTAAGTGTGTTTTATTCTCAGAACTTCTTCTTTGGTGCTGCCCACAGGTTGATTCCCCCGGTTCAGTGTTTTAATGCCTCGTGTTAGTCACACAACAAGTTATAAATAAGGTAAGAAAGAACATAAACTTTATGAAGTGGGCCGTACTGGTTGTACTATCTGGGCAGTCTACCTAGGAGTTAGGCTGCAGACAGAAACAATACATGAAAGAAATTTAGTAAAACTGATGAAATTCCTCTTTAAGCTACAGAAACAGTGCAAAAGGTTCAAATGGTGTTGCAGCAGATACATCTGGAAATAATCAGGAGCTGAATACATGGAATATGATATTAATGAGCAATAATTTCATCACATTTTGTAAAACGATTTTTCTCAGTATCAGGCCGCTCCAGTTCAGAGCTACACCAGTGACAGTCTTGTAGTTTGGAGTGTTCATTTGTTTTTTACAGGCTGCAAATGTGTGAAAGGATCGTCTCTGTTACAGTAACAGAATGTGAAGCTGCACTATGTGAAACTGCTCACCCAGAGCAAGAACAAACAAAGGTGGCGTGAAAGCGCTCGTGATGAACCGTCAGGTAAAATATTCTGGTAGAACTAGTTTTGAGCTGTCAGGTCAGGTCTGCGTGCAGCTTTCTGTTCACAGAGAAGAATGTTGGCTTCAGAGCTGAAGCAGGTATTGGACGATTTCTTCTAGAGGAAAGAACATTGGAAGGATTTCTGAAGTAAGTCAGTGAAAAACGTTTCATTCGCTGCCGTGCGAAAGCGGCTTCTCTAGTGAGAGCGCACGCTTGATGAACCGTCAGGTACAAACATGGGATCTTTAGGATGAACTAGTGCTGTGGCTGTGAGGTGATTTGAGTCGGTAGCTTCTGGTTCTTAGAAGAGAAGACTGTCTGCAGAAGTGAAGGCTCTGCAGGAGCATTCAGGAATGTTGATGATGGTGTTCACAGTGCTCATACACTTTAGTGCAATTCTGATTTCATGTGCAATCACAGCCAACAACGACGTGAACTTGCACCGCAGTGTGTTTTGTCTTGGAGTTGCTCGTTTGAAGGACGGCATCTCTAGTAGCTGTAGTCATTGTGTAGATCTCGTACACCCTCGATTTTCATTGTGTTGATTGGCCTGTGTATCAGACTTTAGCTTCTTTGATCTCTATCAGACAAAGTGTTTGTCGGTTTTTGTGTCTAGTGCATCTTACAATGGAAACAGACTTCAGCACTGACTGGTTTTTAAATGAACATATCAAAACAATTCAAATCAATTGGCAAATCTGCTTTAATTGTTGCCTCTGAGCTGCGACTGAAATGAGAATATTTAAGGACAGAATCTGAACCCCTAAAACTCCACAACCTTAAAAACAAACGTGTCAAAAATGATTTGATGCAGTTGAAAAACAAAAAAAGGTTGAAAGGATGTTTATTACAGAACCACGTGTGCATGTGAAGAACATTTTGAAACTTTAAAGAAACTCATAATATAAAGGACCTATAATAACCAAATCTTTTCCCTAGATCTTTACATTCTAGCCAAGAAAGCTTTTTTTCTAGATGCCTGTATGTTTGCCCACAATAATCCCATAACTGTTTATATTCCACAGAAGTTATGGGGAATTCTTTGTAATAACCCAGTAGTAAGCCTATAAATTAATGGGTTCATATTATTTGCCTCTTAATTTGTAGCATCGAGTCATTTCAGTCGTGGTCTCAATATTTCTATATTTGGTCTCGATACATTTTTTATATATTATATAAATTTATTAATGTATTAATACGTGAACTCATGGCATTAATACATTGATGATATACCAATAACAATGAGAGTCATCACAGACAGGAGTCCAAACACAGAAAGACTTTAGAGTTGGTCCTTAAAGTGCAGGGATCAAAACAGGGAAATCCTCAGCTTAGAATGAAATACAAACACAGAGACTTCAACCAAATAAAGGACAGAGAAAGGAAAAGTCCAGAGCAATCTTCAGGTGTGCGTAATGGAGGAGAGGTGGAGGTAGAGATTACGTCAGAACCTCCCCTTAGTGCCGTACCGAATCACAAGGTGGGTGGACGCAGGCCATGAGGAGGCACTGCCTATAGAGGCAGAAAGGCCACCAGGCAGGCCTGTCCATCAAATGGGTGAGCAGAGGGGACGAGGCAGGACCAGCAGTGGAGACAGGACACATGCAGAAAGGCTCATCTCTGTTCCTGTGGCAGAACGCAGTGCTGCATTATTCCACGTAACTGCTCACCAACGTCAGAGATGTGTGGTTTGTTGAATTGAAAGAACTCGTGATGAGTCAGGTAAAGTATCTGGTCTGGGGCCTGTGAGCTGATGTCAGTCTGTAGCTTCCTTTTCTTAAAGGAGAAGATTTGCTGCAAAACTGAAGATTCTGTAGACGAATTCAACAATGTTTATGACGGTGTCCACAGCGCTCAGCCAGCTTGGTTTGGTTCTGCTTTCACTTGTCTGCGTGTGATCACACCCCATATTGATCTGAACATACACAGCAGTGTGTTGGGTCGTGTAGCTGGTAATCTGAGGGGCGGATTCGGCTCCAGCAACTGTAGTCATTGTCCAGATCTTACAGATTGTGTTGTCCAGCTGTTGTGTCATTCAGCAGCTCCTTCAGCTTGTCTATCAAACGATGTGCTCCTTAGTTCTTCGGCCTGTGGCAAAGACTTCGACACTGGCTGGTCTTTCAAGCTCTGTTGGAAAAAAAAGAAGATGAAAATTCTCGCTAGTTGCTGAGCCACTTCTGAGTCACTCTGGTTCACTGACAGAAGCAAGAATATTTAAGGGCAGAATTTGATCCCTTTTAACCGCACATTCTGAAAAAGGTGTTTCATTAGGAGCTGATTCCACTGAACAAGAAGCACCTTTGGTTTCTGTACAGAATCTTTCAAAGGAACATTCTTTAAAAAACATTTTTATGCGAGCTTGAAGAACATTTAGAAAATGTAAAGAGCCTCTACATAATGTATAATATATTCATTTATTAAACCTCTCTGAATGACTTTGTCATCTTAACCATGTAAGTGAGTGGAGATTTTGGAAAATCAGTGGAATTCCCCTTAAAGCTACACCAACAGTGTCGTGGTCTTAGTGTAGAGGCCTGCATGTGCTAATATGTTCTTCACCAGGAGAAAACATGAGCTGAGATGCTGATCTTTGTTCCTGAGGCAGAATGCAGTGTTGAGCTGGATCTGGCCATGAAGGGGATATAACATTAGATGTAAATGGTGCAGTAAACACACGGATGGTGTGGTGATTCATTTACGGCACATGTGTCAAACTCAAGGCCCGCGGGCCAAATGTGGCCCACCGTGTCATTTGATGTGGCCCGCAAGAGCTTTAAAGATCTGATTGACTGCAATCTAGTGGCTTAATGCCGTCGCTTCACGGGTAACATAATCGGCATGAATTGTGGGAAATGGAGTTTATGGTCAATGCACGCTTTTAGACTTAATTATTAATTATTCCGCCACTAATTCTAAAGAGTGCATTGACCTTAAACTCCATTTCCCACAATTCATGCTGATTATGTTACCCGTGAAGCGACGGCATTAAGCCACTAGATTACAGTGTGTGGTCTTCAAAGTGATTTTTTTAACGAGTGGAATTAATAAATAGCTACAAATATTGATCCCAAAATATCCAGGAAAAGAAAAACTGATGCCGATGGGAGTTTCAAGAGAGATGGGAAGGCGAATACATGTTTGTGCCTCAAGGAGAAAACCCGGTGTGTGTTTTGTGTTATGAGGCGGTGGCGGCTGTCAAGGAGGACAATTTACAGCGGCGCTTTGATACCAAACACAGAGCTCAGTGTGCCAAAGTTAGCCTTCAAGAAAAGCAAGAAATTGTACAAGAATTAAAAGGCAAACTGCGATCGCAGCAGAATGTGTTCACGAGAGCTGCGGCCCAAACCGACGCAGCTGGGAAAGCCGGCTTTAGTGTAGCTGAAGAAACCGCTCGCGCGTCTGCGTCTGTTTCAGAGGGTGCATGTTTAGTGTATCTGAAGGTCAATAAATAAACCCTGTTTATTACATAGACTACTTTATATGTGTATAAAGTCTTTCAAAACCACTGAATGACACTTTTTACATCTTAAATGTAACTATGCAGAAATTTAGTAAAACTGATGAAATTCCTCTTTAAGCTACAGAAACAGTGCAAAAGGTTCAAATGGTGTTGCAGCAGATACATCTGGAAATAATCAGGAGCTGAATACATGGAATATGATATTAATGAGCAATAATTTCATCACATTTTGTAAAACGATTTTTCTCAGTATCAGGCCGCTCCAGTTCAGAGCTACACCAGTGACAGTCTTGTAGTTTGGAGTGTTCATTTGTTTTTTACAGGCTGCAAATGTGTGAAAGGATCGTCTCTGTTACAGTAACAGAATGTGAAGCTGCACTATGTGAAACTGCTCACCCAGAGCAAGAACAAACAAAGGTGGCGTGAAAGCGCTCGTGATGAACCGTCAGGTAAAATATTCTGGTAGAACTAGTTTTGAGCTGTCAGGTCAGGTCTGCGTGCAGCTTTCTGTTCACAGAGAAGAATGTTGGCTTCAGAGCTGAAGCAGGTATTGGACGATTTCTTCTAGAGGAAAGAACATTGGAAGGATTTCTGAAGTAAGTCAGTGAAAAACGTTTCATTCGCTGCCGTGCGAAAGCGGCTTCTCTAGTGAGAGCGCACGCTTGATGAACCGTCAGGTACAAACATGGGATCTTTAGGATGAACTAGTGCTGTGGCTGTGAGGTGATTTGAGTCGGTAGCTTCTGGTTCTTAGAAGAGAAGACTGTCTGCAGAAGTGAAGGCTCTGCAGGAGCATTCAGGAATGTTGATGATGGTGTTCACAGTGCTCATACACTTTAGTGCAATTCTGATTTCATGTGCAATCACAGCCAACAACGACGTGAACTTGCACCGCAGTGTGTTTTGTCTTGGAGTTGCTCGTTTGAAGGACGGCGTCTCTAGTAGCTGTAGTCATTGTGTAGATCTCGTACACCCTCGATTTTCATTGTGTTGATTGGCCTGTGTATCAGACTTTAGCTTCTTTGATCTCTATCAGACAAAGTGTTTGTCGGTTTTTGTGTCTAGTGCATCTTACAATGGAAACAGACTTCAGCACTGACTGGTTTTTAAATGAACATATAAAAACAATTCAAATCAATTGGCAAATCTGCTTTAATTGTTGCCTCTGAGCTGCGACTGAAATGAGAATATT
Organism: Pygocentrus nattereri; assembly: GCF_015220715.1. Classification (NCBI taxonomy): domain Eukaryota; kingdom Metazoa; phylum Chordata; class Actinopteri; order Characiformes; family Serrasalmidae; genus Pygocentrus; species Pygocentrus nattereri. Next base: position 488,128 of record NC_051224.1, read on the forward strand.
TAAGGACAGAATCTGAACCCCTAAAACTCCACAACCTTAAAAACAAACGTGTCAAAAATGATTTGATGCAGTTGAAAAACAAAAAAAGGTTGAAAGGATGTTTATTACAGAACCACGTGTGCATGTGAAGAACATTTTGAAACTTTAAAGAAACTCATAATATAAAGGACCTATAATAACCAAATCTTTTCCCTAGATCTTTACATTCTAGCCAAGAAAGCTTTTTTTCTAGATGCCTGTATGTTTGCCCACAATAATCCCATAACTGTTTATATTCCACAGAAGTTATGGGGAATTCATTGTAATAACCCAGTAGTAAGCCTATAAATTAATGGGTTCATATTATTTGCCTCTTAATTTGTAGCATCGAGTCATTTCAGTCGTGGTCTCAATATTTCTATATTTGGTCTCGATACATTTTTTATATATTATATAAATTTATTAATGTATTAATACGTGAACTCATGGCATTAATACATTGATGATATACCAATAACAATGAGAGTCATCACAGACAGGAGTCCAAACACAGAAAGACTTTAGAGTTGGTCCTTAAAGTGCAGGGATCAAAACAGGGAAATCCTCAGCTTAGAATGAAATACAAACACAGAGACTTCAACCAAATAAAGGACAGAGAAAGGAAAAGTCCAGAGCAATCTTCAGGTGTGCGTAATGGAGGAGAGGTGGAGGTAGAGATTACGTCAGAACCTCCCCTTAGTGCCGTACCGAATCACAAGGTGGGTGGACGCAGGCCATGAGGAGGCACTGCCTATAGAGGCAGAAAGGCCACCAGGCAGGCCTGTCCATCAAATGGGTGAGCAGAGGGGACGAGGCAGGACCAGCAGTGGAGACAGGACACATGCAGAAAGGCTCATCTCTGTTCCTGTGGCAGAACGCAGTGCTGCATTATTCCACGTAACTGCTCACCAACGTCAGAGATGTGTGGTTTGTTGAATTGAAAGAACTCGTGATGAGTCAGGTAAAGTATCTGGTCTGGGGCCTGTGAGCTGATGTCAGTCTGTAGCTTCCTTTTCTTAAAGGAGAAGATTTGCTGCAAAACTGAAGATTCTGTAGACGAATTCAACAATGTTTACGACGGTGTCCACAGCGCTCAGCCAGCTTGGTTTGGTTCTGCTTTCACTTGTCTGCGTGTGATCACACCCCATATTGATCTGAACATACACAGCAGTGTGTTGGGTCGTGTAGCTGGTAATCTGAGGGGCGGATTCGGCTCCAGCAACTGTAGTCATTGTCCAGATCTTACAGATTGTGTTGTCCAGCTGTTGTGTCATTCAGCAGCTCCTTCAGCTTGTCTATCAAACGATGTGCTCCTTAGTTCTTCGGCCTGTGGCAAAGACTTCGACACTGGCTGGTCTTTCAAGCTCTGTTGGAAAAAAAAGAAGATGAAAATTCTCGCTAGTTGCTGAGCCACTTCTGAGTCACTCTGGTTCACTGACAGAAGCAAGAATATTTAAGGGCAGAATTTGATCCCTTTTAACCGCACATTCTGAAAAAGGTGTTTCATTAGGAGCTGATTCCACTGAACAAGAAGCACCTTTGGTTTCTGTACAGAATCTTTCAAAGGAACATTCTTTAAAAAACATTTTTATGCGAGCTTGAAGAACATTTAGAAAATGTAAAGAGCCTCTACATAATGTATAATATATTCATTTATTAAACCTCTCTGAATGACTTTGTCATCTTAACCATGTAAGTGAGTGGAGATTTTGGAAAATCAGTGGAATTCCCCTTAAAGCTACACCAACAGTGTCGTGGTCTTAGTGTAGAGGCCTGCATGTGCTAATATGTTCTTCACCAGGAGAAAACATGAGCTGAGATGCTGATCTTTGTTCCTGAGGCAGAATGCAGTGTTGAGCTGGATCTGGCCATGAAGGGGATATAACATTAGATGTAAATGGTGCAGTAAACACACGGATGGTGTGGTGATTCATTTACGGCACATGTGTCAAACTCAAGGCCCGCGGGCCAAATGTGGCCCACCGTGTCATTTGATGTGGCCCGCAAGAGCTTTAAAGATCTGATTGACTGCAATCTAGTGGCTTAATGCCGTCGCTTCACGGGTAACATAATCGGCATGAATTGTGGGAAATGGAGTTTATGGTCAATGCACGCTTTTAGACTTAATTATTAATTATTCCGCCACTAATTCTAAAGAGTGCATTGACCTTAAACTCCATTTCCCACAATTCATGCTGATTATGTTACCCGTGAAGCGACGGCATTAAGCCACTAGATTACAGTGTGTGGTCTTCAAAGTGATTTTTTTAACGAGTGGAATTAATAAATAGCTACAAATATTGATCCCAAAATATCCAGGAAAAGAAAAACTGATGCCGATGGAAGTTTCAAGAGAGATGGGAAGGCGAATACATGTTTGTGCCTCAAGGAGAAAACCCGGTGTGTGTTTTGTGTTATGAGGCGGTGGCGGCTGTCAAGGAGGACAATTTACAGCGGCGCTTTGATACCAAACACAGAGCTCAGTGTGCCAAAGTTAGCCTTCAAGAAAAGCAAGAAATTGTACAAGAATTAAAAGGCAAACTGCGATCGCAGCAGAATGTGTTCACGAGAGCTGCGGCCCAAACCGACGCAGCTGGGAAAGCCGGCTTTAGTGTAGCTGAAGAAACCGCTCGCGCGTCTGCGTCTGTTTCAGAGGGTGCATGTTTAGTGTATCTGAAGGTCAATAAATAAACCCTGTTTATTACATAGACTACTTTATATGTGTATAAAGTCTTTCAAAACCACTGAATGACACTTTTTACATCTTAAATGTAACTATGCAGAAATTTAGTAAAACTGATGAAATTCCTCTTTAAGCTACAGAAACAGTGCAAAAGGTTCAAATGGTGTTGCAGCAGATACATCTGGAAATAATCAGGAGCTGAATACATGGAATATGATATTAATGAGCAATAATTTCATCACATTTTGTAAAACGATTTTTCTCAGTATCAGGCCGCTCCAGTTCAGAGCTACACCAGTGACAGTCTTGTAGTTTGGAGTGTTCATTTGTTTTTTACAGGCTGCAAATGTGTGAAAGGATCGTCTCTGTTACAGTAACAGAATGTGAAGCTGCACTATGTGAAACTGCTCACCCAGAGCAAGAACAAACAAAGGTGGCGTGAAAGCGCTCGTGATGAACCGTCAGGTAAAATATTCTGGTAGAACTAGTTTTGAGCTGTCAGGTCAGGTCTGCGTGCAGCTTTCTGTTCACAGAGAAGAATGTTGGCTTCAGAGCTGAAGCAGGTATTGGACGATTTCTTCTAGAGGAAAGAACATTGGAAGGATTTCTGAAGTAAGTCAGTGAAAAACGTTTCATTCGCTGCCGTGCGAAAGCGGCTTCTCTAGTGAGAGCGCACGCTTGATGAACCGTCAGGTACAAACATGGGATCTTTAGGATGAACTAGTGCTGTGGCTGTGAGGTGATTTGAGTCGGTAGCTTCTGGTTCTTAGAAGAGAAGACTGTCTGCAGAAGTGAAGGCTCTGCAGGAGCATTCAGGAATGTTGATGATGGTGTTCACAGTGCTCATACACTTTAGTGCAATTCTGATTTCATGTGCAATCACAGCCAACAACGACGTGAACTTGCACCGCAGTGTGTTTTGTCTTGGAGTTGCTCGTTTGAAGGACGGCATCTCTAGTAGCTGTAGTCATTGTGTAGATCTCGTACACCCTCGATTTTCATTGTGTTGATTGGCCTGTGTATCAGACTTTAGCTTCTTTGATCTCTATCAGACAAAGTGTTTGTCGGTTTTTGTGTCTAGTGCATCTTACAATGGAAACAGACTTCAGCACTGACTGGTTTTTAAATGAACATATAAAAACAATTCAAATCAATTGGCAAATCTGCTTTAATTGTTGCCTCTGAGCTGCGACTGAAATGAGAATATTTAAGGACAGAATCTGAACCCCTAAAACTCCACAACCTTAAAAACAAACGTGTCAAAAATGATTTGATGCAGTTGAAAAACAAAAAAAGGTTGAAAGGATGTTTATTACAGAACCACGTGTGCATGTGAAGAACATTTTGAAACTTTAAAGAAACTCATAATATAAAGGACCTATAATAACCAAATCTTTTCCCTAGATCTTTACATTCTAGCCAAGAAAGCTTTTTTTCTAGATGCCTGTATGTTTGCCCACAATAATCCCATAACTGTTTATATTCCACAGAAGTTATGGGGAATTCTTTGTAATAACCCAGTAGTAAGCCTATAAATTAATGGGTTCATATTATTTGCCTCTTAATTTGTAGCATCGAGTCATTTCAGTCGTGGTCTCAATATTTCTATATTTGGTCTCGATACATTTTTTATATATTATATAAATTTATTAATGTATTAATACGTGAACTCATGGCATTAATACATTGATGATATACCAATAACAATGAGAGTCATCACAGACAGGAGTCCAAACACAGAAAGACTTTAGAGTTGGTCCTTAAAGTGCAGGGATCAAAACAGGGAAATCCTCAGCTTAGAATGAAATACAAACACAGAGACTTCAACCAAATAAAGGACAGAGAAAGGAAAAGTCCAGAGCAATCTTCAGGTGTGCGTAATGGAGGAGAGGTGGAGGTAGAGATTACGTCAGAACCTCCCCTTAGTGCCGTACCGAATCACAAGGTGGGTGGACGCAGGCCATGAGGAGGCACTGCCTATAGAGGCAGAAAGGCCACCAGGCAGGCCTGTCCATCAAATGGGTGAGCAGAGGGGACGAGGCAGGACCAGCAGTGGAGACAGGACACATGCAGAAAGGCTCATCTCTGTTCCTGTGGCAGAACGCAGTGCTGCATTATTCCACGTAACTGCTCACCAACGTCAGAGATGTGTGGTTTGTTGAATTGAAAGAACTCGTGATGAGTCAGGTAAAGTATCTGGTCTGGGGCCTGTGAGCTGATGTCAGTCTGTAGCTTCCTTTTCTTAAAGGAGAAGATTTGCTGCAAAACTGAAGATTCTGTAGACGAATTCAACAATGTTTACGACGGTGTCCACAGCGCTCAGCCAGCTTGGTTTGGTTCTGCTTTCACTTGTCTGCGTGTGATCACACCCCATATTGATCTGAACATACACAGCAGTGTGTTGGGTCGTGTAGCTGGTAATCTGAGGGGCGGATTCGGCTCCAGCAACTGTAGTCATTGTCCAGATCTTACAGATTGTGTTGTCCAGCTGTTGTGTCATTCAGCAGCTCCTTCAGCTTGTCTATCAAACGATGTGCTCCTTAGTTCTTCGGCCTGTGGCAAAGACTTCGACACTGGCTGGTCTTTCAAGCTCTGTTGGAAAAAAAAGAAGATGAAAATTCTCGCTAGTTGCTGAGCCACTTCTGAGTCACTCTGGTTCACTGACAGAAGCAAGAATATTTAAGGGCAGAATTTGATCCCTTTTAACCGCACATTCTGAAAAAGGTGTTTCATTAGGAGCTGATTCCACTGAACAAGAAGCACCTTTGGTTTCTGTACAGAATCTTTCAAAGGAACATTCTTTAAAAAACATTTTTATGCGAGCTTGAAGAACATTTAGAAAATGTAAAGAGCCTCTACATAATGTATAATATATTCATTTATTAAACCTCTCTGAATGACTTTGTCATCTTAACCATGTAAGTGAGTGGAGATTTTGGAAAATCAGTGGAATTCCCCTTAAAGCTACACCAACAGTGTCGTGGTCTTAGTGTAGAGGCCTGCATGTGCTAATATGTTCTTCACCAGGAGAAAACATGAGCTGAGATGCTGATCTTTGTTCCTGAGGCAGAATGCAGTGTTGAGCTGGATCTGGCCATGAAGGGGATATAACATTAGATGTAAATGGTGCAGTAAACACACGGATGGTGTGGTGATTCGTTTACGGCACATGTGTCAAACTCAAGGCCCGCGGGCCAAATGTGGCCCACCGTGTCATTTGATGTGGCCCGCAAGAGCTTTAAAAAAATTTTTTTTCAACGAGTGGAATTAATAAATAGCTACAAATATTGATCCCAAAATATCCAGGAAAAGAAAAACTGATGCTGATAGAAGTTTCAAGAGAGATGGGAAGGCGAATACATGTTTGTGCCTCAAGGAGAAAACCCGGTGTGTGTTTTGTGTTATGAGGCGGTGGCGGCTGACAAGGAGGACAATTTACAGCGGCACTTTGATACCAAACACAGAGCTCAGTGTGCCAAAGTTAGCCTTCAAGAAAAGCAAGAAATTGTACAAGAATTAAAAGGCAAACTGCGATCGCAGCAGAATGTGTTCACGAGAGCTGCGGCCCAAACCGACGCAGCTGGGAAAGCCGGCTTTAGTGTAGCTGAAGAAACCGCTCGCGCGTCTGCGTCTGTTTCAGAGGGTGCATGTTTAGTGTATCTGAAGGTCAATAAATAAACCCTGTTTATTACATAGACTACTTTATATGTGTAGCAGTGTATTTAGTGTTTACACAGGTTTATGTGTTTTTTGCAGACAGATGTTTACTGTAATCAAACCAGGCCGTGTGCAGCCATTCGTTTTTTAGCAGCTCACAGCTGTTGGTTGTATTGTTATTCTGCCCCTTTCAACTGTGACAAAGTTTTGAGTTAGTTAATGTCATAACTTGTGTTTGATGATATTTTTCTTTATTCACTTGGATAGTTTGATTATTGATTAATGGAGTAATATGAGTTTCTTACTCTGACAAAGTAACAGGATTCATGTTATGAAGCAACGAGCAAACATTTTTACACCTATGCAAATATTTATAAGTTGAATAAGTAAATAAATTCAGAGTTATTTAACATTAAGGAGCACTTACATTTATTCTACATTACATTTGGTTATATTTATACTGTCTTACAGTCACATCTGGCCCTTTGAGGGCAACCATTATGCTGATGTGGCCCTCTGTGAAAATGAGTTTGACACCCTTGATTTATGGCATTTGGCTGACGCTCTTATCCAGAGCGACTTACAGTTTGATCAGTTTACACAGGGAGGTGAAGGTGGTGTTAGGAGTCTTGCCCAAGGACTGTCATTGATATAGTGTAGGGTGCTTGTCCAGGTGGGGATTGAACCCCAGTCTGTAGAAGGCAGAGGTGTTACCCACTACACTAACCAACCACCACCCACTACACTAACCAACCAGACCAGCTTGTTCAGATAAGAACCAGCTTTGACTTGGCAGTGAAGAAGATGTAACCCCACCCATCCCTACATTCATTTGAATATACAGAGCATACCCCATACCTAAGCCCTGCGGCACAAAGACTTGATTGGTGTATGTTTGCTGTTTTTGAGCCCATTGAACAGCCTTTGTGGTCCTTTGTAGGTCTATGATTGTTGATCTATCCTCTACGAATAAGAGACAATTACTATATCTCACTATAGGACAAGTATTACTGTAAGCACTACAGGAAATATTAGAGGAGGTGAAAATATTATAGATGAATATAATACAGAAAATAAGCACTACAGAAATGATAGCTTCTTGGATCGTTTAGGGAACACGAGCCATTAAATGTAGGCTACAAAACTTTCAAGGGGTTTGAGGAAACCAGTGGATTTATTAACGATATGAGAAAAGGAATGATAATTCTTTCAAATAAGCAACAATTTTATGGTTTTACACAACTTACACACACTGCACTTGCCTGAATGTTTCTTGGGAGAAGAAAACAGAAAAACGAGAAATTAGCGTGGAAGTTTGTTTTCCTAAGAGAAAAGGAGTGGCGTCTTTGCGACCTCTGAATGGCCTGTCCACACTGACAGAAGTGCAGTAGGTGGGAAGGTGTGCCCACATGCCAATCTCAGAGAACCAGGGCAACAGAGCAACATATACACAGTAGGTTAATCAGAAAGGTCTATGAGGACCTGCTCTGATTCTCCTCTTTTTCTAAATGGAAGTAAATGGAAAGTAGCAGTAGTAGTGATTGTAATATTAAGGATTCTGCGGTTGAATAGATAATTCAGTGTAATTCATTGAGTGACTTGTTTTTCAGTGTTCTTTATAATAAAATCCAATTTAAATACACTTCTAAAAAGAAATTGCTGCACTTTGGACAAAGCAAGAATGTCCTGTCCATTTGGAGAACAATGCAAATCCTTCCTGGGGATCTAAACGAGCGTTTAAATGCACCTCATGCTGCACTGCCACCTTTTAGCTCTTCTGTTTTACTCTGATCTCCTTCATTAGTGACCACTGCGTTATATTGTTCTTGTGTTACTCATTATCTGATGGTGTGTGCTCAGTGTCCTGCGCTTGTCTGCTCTGTACAGCGCACGATGTAGAGACTCAGAATAAGGAGTTCCATAAAAAGCAATACATTATCTCCACTGTCATCATGATGCTTTTTCCTAATCTGGGAAAAGTTCGATCCGATGTAGTTTTTCCTTTTTAAACTAAGTGCTCATTCATTTTTATTGTTTTTCAGTTTTTGTCATAATCTGAAAACATCTGTTGCATTTTACATTGTGTGTAAATTTCATGAAGAACGGATCAAAAGAATCTGCTCAAAACGACTTGGAAAAAATTCTGGTTCCATTGACTTACATTAAAAGTAAAGTTTGTTTTTTCCATTTCCTGTAAAGTTCCCATTTTGAAGATGCAAGTTTTTCTTGAGACAACTGCGATATACAAACATAACCAAAGTCTAACCTTTGACAGAGGTGAAAATCAGTTGTTTAATGTGGGGGAATATGTCCAATAATACATCCAAAGGTATTCAGACACTCTGTTTACCCCTTGTAATTAGTCAATCCAGCTACTTTAAACTTGAACATTACAGTTATTCAATTGGACACATGCATTATTTGTAATCTCCATAGAAAAGTGTTGCCAATACAGTGGAGCAGCCAGACACGAGCCTGAGGTCACCAGGCCAAATGCCAAGTGTAGGCTAGAAAGGTATAAAGCTCCCAAGAACTGGGCTACAGGGCAGTGGAACTGCATTCTCTGGAGTGATGGAATGAGTTGGAGTGGCGTTTGTGATTCTTCCAGCATCAGGAACTGTCCTCACTAATGCTTTGTGGCTGAATGTCTACAAACCCGCTGATGAGCCAAGATGTTTTAATGGACTTGTTGCTGATCGTTAAGGAGTGCCAGTCATTCTGTGGCACAGAACGGCTGCTTGATCTTAAATTGTTATGGTTTTCAGGGCTTCTCCCACACTTTCAGTACCTCAGTTGCCATGAACAAAGATAGAAAGGAAATGGTGAAGTGATTTGATGCGTCTTACAGTCTTAAATGCCTTTTCCCTGGGCTGTGAACATTTCCAGCTTTTAGCAGACGCTTCTATCCAGAGTGACTTACAGGAAGTGCTTTGTCTGTCTAGAGAAAGTGTCTCTGCTAGTTACCAGTAGGTTAGAGAGAGAGACGGTCCTGAGCTCAGATACTGATAGAAACACAGTCACTGATACAGAGAAAAGGAGCAGAGCTGAACTCAGAACTCTGTACCATACAACACAATACAGTAAACTGCAATACACAGTGCAGTACAATAAAATATGATATATAAGTGCAGCTTATATATTGAACAGACTGCAGCTTTCTGCAGTAATCCAGTCTACAATTCTCCTGGACACTTGCTTTTATCATCAATACAGTGTCCATAAATTGCTTGCATTACATAGAAGAACTCTAACTGCTCACAGTAAAAGGAAGAAACAGCTTAGTGCATTTATTTTTTTAACATCTTCGAAGTTCAGCTTAATGCCATGTGCTCTGTAGTTACCAGATGACCATCATATGTGATCATCTCAGTTGTTCTATCAGCAGGTTTAGCTGCTCTTGAGCTAAATTACATTCTGAATGGAGAATATTCATTCACTGGTCTTGTTAATGGATGGTCAGGAACTCTTTTCAATGTTGACTGTCCCTTTCTTTCTTCATGCATTGTGTGTTGCGTAGTGGTCTGTGTGGATATCAGTGCTCTGGACGCGATGCTCTGGACTTTAACAGATGGTTTCAGCGTGTGGAGCAGAATAACCCGGGCATTGTGCTCTGTTGAAGTATCAAGTGTGTGTTGATTGCATTGTGCTTCATCAACCGAATAAGTGCAGAAATCACATGAGATATATCTTCCGCTTCACTACACCTTTCTGAGAAAGCCTGTTCCTCCTTCAGCCACTCACCAAGAACACGATGCCTACCTGAGCAAATACGACAAGACTTCACTCTAACAGAGCATCGTTTTTCTCCTAATCAGCTGTGGAGTTTTAGTAGTGACAGGCAAAAGTGCCCCCATACTCAACCGTTTGTGCCTTAAATCATCGGCACAAAGTACCTTATTTGAATCAACTGAATGGTTTGGAATGATCTGTGTAGTTAAAATTGAAAGAAGCAGCACAACACAGCAAAGTTGGGAGAAAGAAAACATGCTAAAATATGATGTACGCTGCTGTAAGTCACCCTGTAAAGCCCAGAATAATAATGTAAAAGCCGTTGGATCTTTTGTGGATTTTGTGGGAGTTTTTCGGACCACATCATATGTTACACATTAACATCACATGCAGAGGCTAAAAAATGACCATTCACTTACACTACAGTCCTCAATCAATGCTCCTTTAAAGAGATGGCAAGCATCAGATCCATTCGCTCAGGGAAGGAGTCTGAAACACAACCAGCATTACAAAAGGTTTCTTCAGCATGTTGTTGAAATAAAACATTTCCACTATATTTTTGTGTGGGAGCTGCGGAGTAGCGGTCCTTTGTCATGTAACGACCCCCAATGGTCAGCCTATTTCACATCTGGTTATCTATAGCTCCTCAATCTAGCAATGCCATTTTGAAGGCTGAAGGCTTCTAGATGGGGGAGACTGTAAATTCCTGGGTGGGCCTCAACACCTCTATTTTAATTAGCCAGCCACCCATCAAGTAGGTGGGTTTTTGGGGTTGTTTAGACAAACAGACAGCTAGAGGGCGTGTTTTCTGAAGTGTCTATAAGTTTGATGGTTGCGTAAGCTGAGTTAGACTTGCTTGGTTGGGAAGACGCGCGTTCATTAAACGTCCACCCCCTTTTTTCTTGAAGAAACAAACGCTTGCCAGCAGAAGTCAACAATACGTTTACCAAATCCCCAAAAGAGAAAAAGTGTAGCTTCAAATATACAATAAATCAATGCTAGAGAACTTTAGAACACTACTAAATGTATTAAACAACTATGAATGAACATCACTATTGCAGTAATAACCAAGTAATGTTTACTTTAAAATCCCTATGTTTACAAGACAGCAGTGCGTCCTGCTATGATGTCTGGTTTGGAGACTGTGGCTCTGTCTAAAAGACAGGAGGCTGAGCTGGAGGTGGCGGAGATGAAGATGCTGAGATTTTCGTTGGGAGTGACGAGGATGGACAAGATTAGAAGTGAGCAGATCAGAGGGACAGTGAAGGTGGAGCAGTTTGGAGATAAAGCCAGAGAGGCCAGGTTGAGATGGTTTGGACATGTGTTGAGGAGGAATGGTGGATATATTGGGCAAAGAATGTTGGAGATGGAGCTGCCGGGTAGAAGGAGAAGAGGTGGACCTCAGAGAAGGTTTATGGATGTAGTGAAGGTGGACATGGAGATGGTTGGTGTGAAAGTAGAGGAGGCAGTGGATAGGGCAAGATGGAGGCAGATGATCCGCTGTGGCAACCCCTAAAGGGAGCAGCCGAAAGAAGAAGAAGAAGAAGTTTACTTTAAAATCCCATATTAACCAAGCATGAAGTGCAAACTCCAAAAAATAATTATTTGAGGTAACATGATGGTGAGACAGTCCAAGACAGTCGGTCAAAGTAAATTACACTGAAATTCCAAACAGGTTCACAGCATTTAACTGGCTACGCGTGAAGTTAAAATGACTGCGTAACCAGACAGTCAGACAGCAGAAGTTACAGTGGGTTTAAAGGCAGCACAAAGACACCTGAAAACATCTCATGTCTTGTGTAGTATGTACCTTTATGTTACTAGCAGCAAAACGTTGTCAGAGCTGTGAGGTTAAGCTACAACAGCTACAACAGCTCTTGGTTTTTCTGATTTACTTTGGCGCTTAAATGTGTAACGCACTGCAAATTTCTTCTCAGCACCTTGTTATTCCTTGTTATGAGTGTTTTTACTACGTCCTCTTTTGCTTTTCAGTATTCAGGCATTTCAGTATAATTTAGACTGGGTACAAAATAATTATACAGCACTTTGGAGTTTGTACTGCACACTTATCTACAGAATAGCTAAAAGCTGTTGGCTAATTTTAGTGAGAATTATTTAAACTGTCTTCAAATGCACCATCATAATTATCTCATACTCATAAAACGTACAGCTCAAGGGACTGTGAAGGATATTTACCCTGACAGTTCACAGAGTTCAACAACAGCCAATTCTTTCAATAACACATACGCTCTACACACGGCTTAATTTGTTATTTTTCTTGTGTTATTTGTTATTTATTGAATTCTTATCAAGTATTATGAATTGGCCTCTTAAATTAAATATTATAAGACCCCAAAAAAATTCTTATATTTTCCCTCCATCAAGGTCCATGTATGAAATTTGTGGGGTAAATTTGATCATAATTAATTTTTACATTACCATTCACAAACCCTTTAATTTTGCGTTACTGTAACTTTAAGACTTATGTAAATGATCTCCATTCTGATTGGACTCCTGGAGCAAAAAGCAGGCAGAAACACTCTTTAATAGTGTTAGGACTATTAAACACGTGGACTATCGGAAAACCAAGGGCTGCACACACTCTCCTGTCTACATCAACGGAGCAGAGGTAGAACGTGTGTCCAGCTTTAGGTTCCTGGGAATCCACATCTCGGCAGACCTTTCATGGTCCTTCAACACCTCCCATCTCATCAAGAAGGCACAGCAGCGTCTTTACTTCCTGAGGAGACTAAAACAAGACCAGCTATCTCCTCAGATCCTCACAAATTTTTACAGATGCACCATCGAGAGCATACTGACCAACTGTGTGACCGTGTGGTACAGTAGCTCCACTGTGGCGGAGAGGAAATCCCTGCAGAGGGTAGTAAGGACTGCTCAGCGCATCACAGGCGTGCAGCTCCCTGCCATCAAAGACATTCACCACCAGCGCTGTGTGCGCAGAGCACACAGCATCATTAAGGACCCCTCCCACCCCAACCACAAACTGTTCAACCTACTTCCATCCGGGAGGAGATACAAGAGCATCCGGGCCAGAACCAGTCGGCTCAGGTCCAGCTTCTTTCCCTCCACAATCACTCTGCTGAACTCCACACCTCACTGATAACACTACCACTCATACTGCACACAGCGGACTATGAACACTGCCTTTCATACTACACTCACCAATCAGAGCTGTTGTTTTATTCATTATTATTACCATCGCACAAATGTAACATTCTACTGCCATGTAAATAACACATCGCAACAGTTATTCTATACAGTGTACATCTCCAACATGTTCATGTATATATCTACACATCTATAATCTATTTTTTTGCATATCTATAAGTAATTTATTCTATATACTGTAATGTTGCACTATGCCTATTTATTGCACACTTGCACACTCTCTTTTTGCACTATTTGCTACTATTTGCACTTCTGGTAGATGCTAACTGCATTTCGTTGCCATGTACTTGTACTGAGTAATGACAATAAAGTTGAATCTATCTATCTATCTATCTATCTATCTATCTATCTATCTATCTATCTTTAATGTAAGTGAGCGGGGCTTCGTTGTGAATGGGCAAGGCGAGACTGCCGAAGACTTTGGCACAGAGCTGTATGTAAATAAGTGGTTTTTGTGACATCACCAAAACAGTGAATTTAAAACGGGTCTATTTTTGCAGCTTAGTTTATGAACTGAATGTGAACTGAATGAAACAATTTTACACGAGGGAAATGTTCTATAACGTGGGCCCCTCATTTCCGAAGCTGCTTTCCTGGCCCTGTAATTATACGGCACAGACCAGGCCCAAACATTTCTGTGTATGATTATTATTTTTCCTTATATCTACACTCACTGTTCCTTTCTGCTGCCTGCCTGATGTGTTCTCTCAGTGGGTCACGTGACTGGTCACTCTTCAGACACGTGAGTGAAGTGAGCCACAGGCAGTCTGCTCATGTGACTGTGATGTGGCTATTGTCTAGAAAGATGGCAATATACACACTGTAGAGGAGTAGGGACTGAGTGTGTGGTGCACCCAATGACTGATAGCTATTCATACTACAGGCGTGTGTGTGTGAGTGTGTGTGTGTGTGTGTGTGTGTGTTAGAGAGGGCTTTGCATTCATCTTTTTTCTTGGAATTAAAGTGTAAACAGACACGTGTTCTTTCTTAACAGGACAAATAAATGCATTTCCTTAAATGTGCATTTTAACCTTTTCATTGCTCATCCAGATCAAAGACCAGAGCTTTCATGCTGTACTGGCCTTGTACAGTACACTAAGAGCCTTTTGTCCAAAACAATTAAGCTGTTCCTTCCTGCCATAGTGGTCAGTGATAATTTACTATCGAGGATGTCCAGTCCAGCCCACATGTTTGGATGTTTGTACAGCAACATGTTTATTTTATTTTATTTATTTATGTTCTGCGCTCCTGCATGTGAAACTTAAATAACTACAAGGTCGTTGGGCAGAATTTCAGCTGGAATTAGAAGGTATATATGTATACATTGGGTGTAGTTATAGATATGTGAAAAATATTAAGATGTAATTTAGCAAATATTCCTTATATGCCTATTTGTTATAGTACTGTCAATATCAGCAAATTACATATTTTGACAAGTTAAGATATTTCAGCAAGCAAAGTGTCTGTGTTCGTTGTTTTTATGTTTCAAAGAATTAAATTCTTTACCGCTATTGACTCCTTTTTGGTCATCATGTTAAAGGCCCCAGCAACAGACTCCAGATTAATAACTACTAATGCAGCTTCGGTCCAATAAAACGGAAGGACAGTCCATAAAAGTCAGCTAGCACGCATTGAGGCTAGTGAGGGGGCAACTATATCTAGCTAAATCATTCAAATTACCCACCAATTACCATAAACAGAGGGAAAAACTACTCTAAGTTACTATAGCAACTGTTTTGTGTTTGTCATCGTCTAGTCCTTCATCATTGGTCACAGGACGCTGCCCACAGGACGCTGCCCACAGGATGCTGCCCACAGGACGCTGTTGGCTGGATATTTTTGGTTGGTGGACTATTCTCAGTCCAGCAGCGACACTGAGGTGTTTAAAAACTCCATAATGTTATGCCTGTACAGCAAATGCAGATATATATATATATATATATATATATATATATATATATATATATATATATATATATATACATAAATACACACACACACACACACGCATTTGCTGTTACGCCCATATGATCTGAACAGTAATGTGCCCATCTCCTACTGCCAGCTGTCACATCCTCTGCTGATTCTGTTGCTTGTTGGTCTCTCAGCTGCTTTTGCTAAGCTCCTCTTCAAACTTCAAACATTTAATTAACTACCTTCAAATAGAAATGCCATTAGCCAAAATGAACTGGATGTATAATTACCACCTGGCCAATAAACAGAACTGTATGAGCTGGTACCTCATTAGAACTCTAATGACTTTGTATTATTCTGTCCTGCTTTAATTCTTAAAATACACCACACAATGGAAATAACTAATGATCCCACAGTGATCCCAACATGAAGTTCTGTCCTGTATTCACATTTCTCGTGCTGCTGTGTCTCCTGCTGTTCAAAAAATAATGGCTCAGGACTGGAACTAGATGGAAAACGCATAAGTAGTAGAATGATACTCAGCCAGCCTGGCTTACTGGCAAAATAAGATGAAGCTGAAGAGCTTCTAATGCAAATTTGATGTTCCACCTTCATGATTCCGCAGTTACACTGAAGCACCACTTTGATAGAAAACTTTAATAGAAAACAGCCCAATAGCGTGGACCTAGTCACGCCCTGCATTGATCTCTCTCATCAGAGCTGTTCTCAGTTATAATACAGTGCCATGACAGTGCTCTGTCTTGCTTTTTTACCATCTACAGTATCGTTAGCTATTAAATACAGTAAAATAGTTCCCCAACCTCAGCAATAGAATCTAATTACATGCATTATATGCACTACTATATTCTTTGTTCTTATTGAAAAGCCTTTTCCTCTTATGGGAGTTAATAGATGTAAGTATCAGAATAAAAACAATAACTGATCGATCTAGAACCTAAATATGGTTATTAGATATACATGTTAAATAAGTCTGTTACATTTATTAGGATGTCAGTGTTAAACTTTGCTGATATGCTGATAATAAACCGAAGACTTGAGGCAGTGATGGATAGTAACAGCTGCTAAGCAGTGGTTGGAATGCTGAGGAAAACAAGGCAGAGCTGAAAGGGAAACCGTGACAGTGCTTACAGAAAAACAAATCAAATCTTTTTTTTTCTCCCCAGCTTAGTCATTTCCAACTCCACCCTTTAGTTCCAACTCCATTTCCAACTCCACCCTCTAGTTAGGACTCCCCCAATCACACAATGCTATCAACGCTAGGAGGGTGAAGGCAGCACAGGCTTCCTCCGAGACCTCCATCACTTCTTTTCGAACTGACGCTCATGCAACGTCACTGGTCAGCCGAACGCACTCGGAGGAGACGCTGACCAGATCTGCTACATCAGCTGACAGACACCTGCGCTGATCAGCATTGTGCTGAGTGATGGGGGGGGGGGGGGGGGGGGGGGGGGGGGCAGGGGTGCCATCCTACCCACCCAGAGAGAGGGAGGGCAATTGTGCTCTCTTGGACTCCCGGCTATCTCGTGATCTCCTGATGATATGGGCCACTCAGGAGCTTAATGAATATTCCAGCCCCATTTGGTTGAGTAGGTCTGGGATACACGTGTCCACGCAACTGAGGAGGCTACAGCACCATCACAATGACGCTGTTTCCACATTAAATCTCATTAATCAAGATACTTTGTCTTTCATTTCTTCTTTTCCCAATCCTCCCATAAACTGCTACAACTGTTCCTTTAACTGATTAGGCTCTAGTTACTCTGTTTAATTGTATTTAATTAATTAATTGTTTAACTATTTATACATTTTGTATGATAGTTTGTCATTGATTTTTTTGTGTGTTTACTTCTCTCTCTGCTTGTCTTTCTCTTTTCCATCTCAGTCTGTCCAGCTTTTGGGAAAGGTAGGCCACTCTTGCAAAAAACGTACCTGTTGATTTATTCTTTATATTATATGACACCTTGCCATCAATATGATGTGTATGAGTAGGACATAAAAAAATAATATAGCCAACTACAGAGCCTATTGCCTAAACAGAGCAGCTGCTGAAATTAGGCTAAAGCATACTGACTTGGCCAGCAATGTTATTAGTCATTCAAATAAAAATGAGTCATGGGATTTGAATTTTTCAAGCATAATCTTTCAATTATTCTCACATTTTCATAATAGCTATGTTGTATGTGCCGTGTACCTGAACATTTCAGGAAATTGTATAGGAGTTGTGCAGCAGCTCATACAGATGTAAACATAATGGGCAGTTAAGTCTATGGCTAAACCACAGCTGAGAACCGGTCACTGCTTATTGGGTCTGTCTGCACAGTTGCCACAGTCAGTCAAACGTCTGTGGATCTTGGTGTCCTGTTACTGGTTTAAGAGATCACAGATGCTGATAACACACCCCGAAGACTTGAGGCAGTGATGGATAGCAACAGGTGCATGAGAGTGGCTTACTGAAGAAGGGGGGGTGGATCAGCTACATATGAATTGTGCGAGGTCCATGGCAAAAAGCTGAGAATACCTGAGAAGACGCTGCTGAAGAGCGTGAACTTGGAGCGCATGGAGAGCAGAGGCACGCTTCATGCTAGAGGAGAGAAGTGCGTCTTTATTTTCCGATGCGTCCATCAAAGCTCTTATGTAAGCAAGGTAGGCATCAGAATCAGCTTAGTTGTTGTTGAGAGTCTAAAATGACACCTTACGGTTTATAGTTTAAACTGTGACGCAGGTTTGACGCTTACGTGTGTATATTTAGCTTCGCCTCTCTGCTAGAGATTTCGCCGATAAAGGAAGTGCATTATGAGCCTTGAATGAGTCCAGCATCCTTTTAAAAAGACATTTACATGATGCTTGCCTTACCTGCTTACAAAAAAAGGAAATTAAGCATTGATTGGACATCAGGTTTGACTGATTACTGCCTAGCCATCAGATGAAGCATTATCTTGTCCCTTTTGAAGTCTTCCATTGCAGCAATCTGATTGCGAGATCCATCCAATTTTGTTTCTGCACTGCCTTTTTCCCTTTGGGAAATTGCGTTTTCTTTCAGAGCCACGCTTCTCATTTCTCATTCTTTTGTCTGTTTGGATCCCTCTATTACTTTAAGTGAATGACTACCACCCATTTGACGCTATACGTAAAAACCATGACTTCCCTTTTTGACAAGTGAAAGACCAACAGTGACAGTAAAGGACAAGAGAAATTTTGTGAATTAAGGTGTAAACCAAAAACACACAATGAAGTCATTACTGGACATAAACAAGAGCCATGAATGTCCTCCTGATTCATACAAACACAGGAACAGCTGTGCAGAAAAGAAAGCCAGGTTGAAGTCAGGGTCAGGTTATGCAAGCCATTTCAACCCTTGGAACCCCAGGCTGTGTTACATATAATTCTAGATATTTATTTTTACTTGAGTAATTTCATTATGTGAGATGATGTTGCTTCATTTGGCTTGTTAATGCTTACCACAGGCAAAATGCTCGGCCAGTATAGTGAGATAATCTGCTGCAGAGCTCCACAGAAGTAAAGCTTCATAATCCCTTCACATTTTACTGATATTTACCTACATTAGTGCTAGCATTGTTTATGGTCTGCTGAGCCTGAGGTTACTACTGCAGTTAGCTTTGGGATCCTGGACACAGAGTTTATTTGATTTTCACAGCTTTGGACGACTCTGGTTCTGTTGGACTGGAAACTCACAATCTTCAGACGTTGGCATGAATTATTAAGCAGTTGAACAACATGTAATTATGCTAATTTCCAGAGATAAAGCAATGTATATTTTCTACATCGTATCAAATATTTAAATACACGAAATCTGAGTGACTTCAGGTGCTCCTGAGTGGTGCAACAGGCTAAGCCATGAGTTGTAATTTTAAAGCCTAGCAATGCCATAGCCATCCATAAGTGGGCATCCAAGAGAAGCAAATGTTTGATGAGATTCTGTGAAGGAAAAAATCTCTGCTAGAGGGACAATTCTATATTGCTTAACAACAACAAAAACAACAACAAAAATACAACTACTACTACTACTACTAATAATAATAATAATAATAATAATAACAATAATTGTATTTATATAGCTGCCCTGTGATGGACTGGTGATCCTCTAATCCTTCACCAGGGATCACAGGACGCTGTTGGCTGGATATTTTTGGTTGGTGGGCTATTCTCAGTCCAGCAGCGACACTGAGGTGTTTAAAACTCCAACAGCACTGCTGTGTCTGATCCACTCAGACCAGCACAACACACACTAACACACCACCACCATGTCAGTGTCACTGCAGTGCTGAGAATGACCCACCACCCAAACAGTACCTGCTCTGTGAGGGTCCATGGGGGTCCTGACCACTGAAGAACAGGGTAACAGAGTATCAGAGAAACAGATGGACTACAGTCTGTAACTGTAGAACTACAGAGTGCAGCTCTACGGTCAGTGGAGCTGATAAAGTGGACAGTGAGGAGAACTTGATGAAGTGGCCAGTCAGTGTATGTGGTTAGTGTTGTTGTTGTTGATATTTTGTGCATGTTTCTTCTGTAAAGTGACCATGGGAATGATGAATGTGCTACGTAAATGATGACGATGATGATGATGATGATGATGATGATGATTATTATTATTATTATTATTATTATTACTGCTAGTAGTAGGTGTAGCGGTAGTGACATTAAAAGATAGAGTGTACAAAAGAACGAATCACCCAAGAAACTCTACTTTAGGACATTCCATTATTCATAAGTCTCAGCACCTTCATAATCCCACCACTCCCTAGTGTCACGGTAACCTGCATGAATAAGTTAGGGCTTAGCTTTAGGGTGGATATAATGACGTGATCACACAATTTCATCACATAATATCTGCACAAGCCGTCTCCCAGGCCCCATTCACACTGACTGCAGCCTCAGGCAATAAAAGATATGAAAGTAACCACTCACTGTCTCTCACGCTCACTGCCAGGTCACTGTGCTATTTTAGGAGCATGTGGCGCGCTGCAAATGGCCCCAGTACAAAAATAGCTCCATACGTGAGACGGATTCCCTGAATAGTGAGCTGATTGAATATACAGTGGGAATAATGATCTAAATATAGAAGAGACCCATGAGCAGGAAAAAGAGCGAGGGGGATGCAGTAGAACCCCAGGCCGTCTCAGCTACTGGATCAGTGAATCAGTGAAGCAGAATAGGAAGCTGTTTGATTTAAAGATCTTTAGTAAAGTTTAAAAAATGAAGACATGAATATACTACAGAAATATTTTGCATAGATACTCTATAGGACTATGAAATGTTCTTCAGGCCCCATGGTGAAACACACAGAGTGCAGATACATGACATTTTAAAACAAGAGCACAGCACACAATAAGTACAATGAATATACAGAACAATAAACATTACACAAATACTGTACATATATACACTATATGTAGCACTGCAACTGTAAACAGTACCGAAAGACTGAGGTCTCACAGCAGCATTCAAATAATTAAAATTCAATCTGCAGATGTTCCGATCTTGAAAAGGGTCTAAATTAGTCCAGATGGATGTTGAAGGACGTTAGTGTGTTCAGTAATCTGGCCACCTTCTGGGCTGCAGAGCCTTGAGCTGGTAGAACAGATGCTCTAGTACCTTCTGCCATGTCTATGAGAGGGGTGGGAGGTGTCACCCACGGGTTTTTTAACTACCCCAACACTGTTCATCTACAACAAAATGTTCATATAACTGGTCAATGGGCATTTTATTGGATATGACAGTGAGGAGAATCACTGACGGCATTTTTTACAGAACCAAAATTTCACCATGTTATGTTTATTAAGCTCCTATGAAAAAGAAGCACAACGCTGTTGCGCCCTTTGATGGTTTACACGGTTGTAGGCACTCCAGGTGTAAAATAAAGTAGAGTGCAATATGATTTTAGCACATTTTATAGTTCAGGCTATTATGTGATCTATAATGTGTGCATTGTTTTGCTTGAGTGGCGGATGAAGCAGGTGTGGCTCGTCTCATTGGCGCTGGGAGATTAGTATGTATGTCGCGACAGTCTGCTGACCTCCCACCAAGACCGAAACAGCATGAGACTAACCCAGCTCAATTAGCTCAGCTGGTAGATCCTCCATTCATTAATGCCTTAGCATCTTCCTTCCTCCCGCCGCAGGGTAGCTGACACCCAGCCTCAGCTGTGGCACATGGCAGTGCAAGTGCCCACTCAATAAGAGGTGTCCAGAGATTGGGTGTCCAGTCGGCACTTATGCAACCTCTGTGAGTGGAACAGTGGAGCGAGCTGAACAGCTTCACAGGAGGAGAGCGAGAGATAGAGAGAAGAGCACAGAGGGAGATATTCTGGTTCAGTGGCAATGATACCCGCTTAGCTGCCCATCCAAAAGAGGGGCACAAGGGTGGGGCCCGGAGTGATTAAGGCACTATTTTTTGGCATAATGCCCTCTGATTTTATGGTAGGTTTCCATTTCAGTTTCCATTTCCTACACCACTGTAGTGGATCACTATAGTGTATCCAGTGATCTAAAAGTTCAAAGTAACCTGAGATCTATCTATATAACTTTAGATCTATGTAAAAAGAATTTTCACCACATCATATATGAGATAGAGTCACATCCCACTGCCTTCATTAGAATGCTAGAGAAGAGTTGTGCATGGAAACATTCTATGGTTTTAAG
>NC_051224.1:515000-572500 GCF_015220715.1 Pygocentrus nattereri
GTGATTTTTTTTCTGCATATCTTAATAATGCTGAATAGGGTATTACATAATAAACTATCAAATATTACACAACTTGTGTATTCATTGCAGTTTTTTGTTAAATGTTTTTGTCATTGAAGGCAGCTTGGTAAAGTCCAGAGAGATCATCACAACTGGCAGTGAAAGCAGATTTAAAACAGCAGTGCTGCCGGCCCATTTGGGAGAAGTGCCCTCGGATTTTTGACCGGGCATGTTAGCATAGCTGCTTCCATGGCAACGCTGCCGCACAGGATCTGAAAGTTTCCATTTTGGATTCGACATGAGAGAGGGTCTGATCAGCCGGGCTTTATAATCTCCAGCAGCTACCGCTTCAGTCTGACTGACTCTTGACTTCATGCAGTTAGTTTCCATTCATTGTGAGGAGTATCGAGCACTGTTATTCCACAGTGTATATATGCATACATATATATATATATACATAGTTCGCATTTTCAGTAAGCTTAGTGTGCCATATCTTACATTTCTCTTCCATTTTAAGGTCCATTTATGACATGTTTGGGTGTATATGTACCAAAAGCAGCCTAATGCATTTTCACATGAGCCAGGATGGTCAGGATGGTAAGATTTTGGTAAACTACACCGATGGGCAGGCCTCTGCTACAATGTCTGACACCTCTGGTCAAATCACACGTTCGTGGCTGTGAACTGGGTGGCGCATTTTGAGCTATAACAATGTTTACGTACATAAAACAGAACTCATTCACAAATGCATTTAGAATTCATAATGGAAGCTGCAAAGAACAGCACAACATATTAACAGGGCACTTTGGGTTGTTTGAGCTCTGCAGGAGTGCTTTCCGTGAATCAGACACTGTGTTCAGACATATGTGCATAGAATTTGCATAAAAGAGGTGGTGAATGTGTTGAGATTGCTCTGGTGCACAGTTTATCCAGAGTGCTATAAAACACCTCAGCCTCTTCGCTCTGCAGAGCTCTCACAGCTTTGTTGACAGCAGTGGTTGCCATGGTGTTTGCAGAGGGCACATAGACGTGTATGAGCCAACCAGTTTCCAAGAGTTTCACAAGCTGAAGCAACACGAACAAATGTTATGAACCACTGACATGGAAATAAATATGAGATACAGCTACAGATTCAGAAGAGATGCATCACCTGACAAAGTATGCAGCAACCTAAAGAGGATTTGCTGTGTTGACACCATAAAAACATTCTGCCCCTCCCAAAAACCCCATGTTTATATACTGACAGGTATTCTTCAGTAAAATATATGACAAAGACAAATGCATAGCTATATATTCACAGTCACATCCATACACATTATTTAGATTGCAATATATTCTCAAGTGGCATTTATTTATTGAGCCAATTTCAAATGTTTGTATATATTCTAAAAACATTATGTCACAGATGTATTGCTTTCCCGTATGGGTGACAGCAAGAAATGTGTATTTCACTTGATATGTCAATGAAATCCAAAGATAAGCAATGAAATGTCGTTTTATTACAGGCCTAGATTGGAGTTCACTGGTCTTAATTAAATTCACTATCACAATCATTTTGAAATATATCACAGAATCATGACATTGGATGATATTTAATTTTGCAGTTTGCAATAAAGTTAATCAATATATTTTATCAATGGTTATATTCTTTTCTCAAAATTATACCACATTCCCTTAAAACGATGTGTTAACCTCTTGAGGGCCATCATGTGGGCCCACATTTCAATTCCTTACTCTCATAACTTACAAATTAGTTTAATAGTAGTTAATAATCAATTCATACTAAATGACATGCCTTAAATTCATAAAT
The DNA here is from genome assembly GCF_015220715.1 of Pygocentrus nattereri. Classification (NCBI taxonomy): domain Eukaryota; kingdom Metazoa; phylum Chordata; class Actinopteri; order Characiformes; family Serrasalmidae; genus Pygocentrus; species Pygocentrus nattereri. The sequence goes on from NC_051224.1 coordinate 516,811, forward strand.
GGAAAAGTAGCATAGAAGGGTTAAGATTATTAGGCATGGTGGCAAGGTGACATGGTACTTTATATACACTGCTCAAAAAAATGAAGGGAACACTTAAACAACACAATATAACTCCAAGTAAATCAAACTTCTGTGAAATCAAACTGTCCACTTAGGAAGCAACACTGACCATCAATTTCACAGCTGTTGTGTAAATGGAACAGACAACAGGTGGAAATTACTGGCAATTAGCAAGACACACTCAATAAAGGAGTGGTCCTGCAGGTGGGACCACAGACCACTTCTCAGCACCTTTCTGCTTTCTGGCTGATGTTTTGGTCACTTTTGAATGTTGGTGGTCTTTCACACTCGTGGTAGCAGGAGACGGACTCTACAACCCACACAAGTGGCTCAGGTAGTGCAGCTCATCCAGGATGGCACATCAATGCGAGCTGTGGCAAGAAGGTTTGCTGTGTCTGTCAGCGTAGTGTCCAGAGGCTGGAGGCGCTACCAGGAGACAGGCCAGTACACCAGGAGACGTGGAGGAGGCCGTAGGAGGGCAACAACCCAGCAGCAGGACCGCTACCTCCGCGTTAGTGCAGGGAGGAACAGGAGGAGCTGCCAGAGCCCTGCAGAATGACCTCCAGCAGGCCACAAATGTGCTCTTCCATGGCCACAGGTGTATAAAGCCGAGCCCCTAGGCCTGCAGACTGCTTCTACAGACATTAGTGAAAGAATGGGTCGCTCTCAGGAGCTCAGTGAATTCCAGCGTGGTGCCGTGATCGGACGCCACCTGTGCAGCAAGTCCAGTCGTGAAATTTCCTCACTACTAAATATTCCACAGTCCACTGTCAGTGGGATTATAACAAAGTGGAAGCGACTGGGAACGACAGCAGCTCAGCCACAAAGTGGTCGGCCACATAAAATGACAGAGCGGTCAGCGGATGCTGAGGGGCATAGTGCGCAGAGGTCACCGACTTTCTGCAGAGTCAATCACTACAGACCTCCAAACTTCATGTGGCCTTCAGATCAGCTCAAGAACAGCGTAGAGAGCTTCATTGAATGGGTTTCCATGGCCGAGCAGCTGCTCGGCCCCTTAGTTCCAGTGAAAGGAACTCTTAAAGCTCCAGCACCAAGAGATTCTGGACAATTTCACGCTCCCAACTTTGTGGGAACAGTTTGGGGACGGCCCCTTCCTGCTCCAACATGACTGCCCACCAGTGCGCAAAGCAGGTCCATAAAGACGTGGATGAGCCAGTTTGGTGTGGAAGAACTTGACTGGCCTGCACAGAGTCCTGACCTCAACCCCATAGAACACCTTTGGGCTGAATTAGAGCGGAGACTGTGAGCCAGGCCTTCTCGTCCAACATCAGTGTCTGACCTCACAAACATGTTTCTGGAAGAACGGTCAGAAATTCCCATAAACACTCCTAACCCTTGTGGAAAGCCTTCCCAGAAGAGCAGAAGCTGTTATAGCTGCAAAGGGTGGGCCGACATCATATGAAACCCTATGGATTAAGAATGGGATGCCACTCAAGTTCCTATGCGTGTGAAGCCAGACGACCGAATACTTTTGGAAAGATAGTGTAGTTTCTCTGTGCATGAAAATTCCTGGAGCGCTACAGCAAAATGTTTAATGTGTGGGGGGATGTGATCCAATCAATGTCTGGATGAGGAGCTATATTTGAAATGAGCAAGTGTAAACGTGCTTTGTCTTGATTGCATGATGATCCAGTCACCATGAAATGGATCACATTGATCAGATGTTGATGTCATGTGAGAACAGGGCCTAAGAAGCCCATGAGCCTATTCCGTACTCATGTGCTCCAGTTTGATTGCATTTAGGATATTATATTCCCTATCATGATATTATGGACTTTGATATTCTAGTGATTTCACTGAAATATACTGAAAAATTCTGCTCCACAGCAAAATGAACATTAAATTCCATCTGATTCACACCTTGATCTACTACTTTGCGTTATCAGCGTTATTTTGTTGGACTAAGACTAAATCTATGATTTTGGAATTTTCTATTCCTATGTTATGTGAGCGATGTGAATTGTATTGTGTGTAGTTTTTGTATTTAATATACTGCTGTAATGATATTCGATGTTGGAAACGTGCTTGAAAAAGCTGTAGGGAAAAAATGAATTCCAACATCTTGGATTTTAATATTTTAATTTACTCCGTATTGAAGCTCTTTTTATTTATCATCTCTGTTTTTTCCTTGTAACGTTAGAGTGACATCGTTACCAGTGTTGTTTATTGTTTAGATCATATTGACTGCAGTAGTAGGCCAGGGGTGTCCAGTCTTGTCTGCAAATGGACTGCGTTCCCGGGCCAACGTTCCTTGGCCACCCCAATTTTTTCTTTTTCACTTCATTATTAATGTCACAGCTCATCATTTACTAATGATCATACAGATATAAGGTGATGTGGCACCACAACCACCCAACACCCCTCCAGACACCCCCCCACACACCCTCACCCACCCCCCCTGCTTTGAGTAAAACAAAAAACAAAAATAACAGAGACAAAAAAGAAGAAGTAAAGAGAAAGAATGAAATAACAATAATAGTAATAATAAGAAGAAGAATAATAACAAAAACACTTAAAAAAGGACAAACTGGACATACAGGACAGACAAACGGCAACACTTAACAAAACAATAAATAAAGCAGGAATGCCCCCTCCCCTCTTTTTTATTTTTTTATATGTAATCATAACACGGGTAGTTATCAGATCCTATGTAGGGGTTTTAACCCTTTCCTGATGAGCTTGGAGAGAGAAATCAGCTCTCAATATACTGTAAAAACTCCGGGTTTCCTCGAATGATTGTGTTATTGTTGAAATTTGCTGTAAGTCTTTCCAGGTTGACCGATAGTCTGAAGAGACTGTTTCAGCTTGTTTGTAAGGAAATCCCGCAGCCCCACAATGTGACTAGAGACCCCTGTAGCACGCTAATAACTCCTACCTTGATTTTTTTTTCATTGAAACCCTTTTGTGCGTCACTCACGGCAATCTACCGCGGTGATTCTCCACGTTTCCTGTTCAGAGGACCCAAAAGAATGTGCGTCCATCATGGCGAACCTCACAGAATTACCACTGTACCACAGCGCATTCCCATAACATATTACTGGGGTGGCTGCCGGTGACCAGAGGGCCAGGGGTTCAAACCCGCTGAGCATCTGCTTGTTAAATTACAGGTGATACGCTGTTGATCAGCGAGTCCTATGTTACACACAGTCAAACGGTCATACTCTCTCCAGTTGTGTAACTCTAGCACACAGCTCAGAAAACATATCAAAGGCACTGAAAAGAAGCGTAATTAGTGTTTAGAGATTACATTAGGCTCAAGGACATGAGGCGTCGGTTTGAGGAACAGCTCTTTCCTTTGCGTCTCCCACACAACCGCATTAATCCTCTTCCTGACCACCCACCGATCTCATCTCTCCGTGTAAAGGATTAGCCGGGACCCCGACTGATGCCACGTTCATTGAACAGTGTGTCCTGCTAAATGAATGTAAGATTTTAATAATCTGTCACCTTTTCCCTTTTTTTAATTCATCGGAGGGGCCTGGCTCCGCTGTTCACGGCAGACGTAAACACATCATACCTCCAACGCTGGCAAATGTATTAATAGGATTAATCAAATACGCTTTTCATGTCAAAATGATGTGCTTGGATATTGTAGTCCTGGTTTTTCACTTTTCTATGGAAAATATTCACCTGTCTGAAGTCTGGGAGCAAGGAAGACTGTGTCTCAGCTGACTGGTTAATCTGGTTTCAGTACGTAAGTGTGTTTGAACTGCAGCTGTATACACAGTGTTCTTTGCAACTGCAGTACAAGCCCTGGTCTGTTAGTGGTCATTTTCTCATGTTGACCTTTCACAAACACTGCACTTGATCTCGCCGCTCTCTCACCCACTCTGAAACTAACTCACACTTTCGCATGACAGACAGGGCAGGAACAGACTGTCCACGGTATGATGTCCTGCTAATGCAGAGATCAATTCGTTCTCACCTGTTCTCCTGTAACCTTTACAGTCACAGGGTCTCCACAATCCACCATCTGCACTGAGCATCAAGACGACACTGAGGGGAACATTTTTAGCCGAACGTCTGGTTTTTTCCACACACAGCTTATGAACGCATTAGGCAAACTCCTCATTTATTCTCTCCCACACAATGTTGGAGTGTGCCATTTTTAAACCACCACATACTTGGCAGTGGGCGGTTTGTGCGTGCTGTGAACCCGCACTGAACCGTAATGAATGAATTGTTCATGTGCAACAATTAATCCAAGAATCACTGCTGGAATGCTTAAAGAAATAGGAAACCAAGTATTATATATATATATATATATATATATTTCATGATTTTAAAATATTAAATAATATTGAATTTAATGAAAATTGATATACATGAAATAAACTCTGATGTATGTATATATGGAATAAACCTTGATATATATGGAATTCCAAAAAAAGAAAACAAAGAATAGAGTGGACAGTGAGATGGCACCACCACATCAAAGTAACTACAGCGCTGAGACTGATTCACTACCCAAAGAATACCTGCTCTGACCACTGAAGATCAGAGCTGTTTTTTAGGGTTTGGACCAAAGCCCTTCGTCCCAGTGAAGGGTCATTTGAAAGCTACAGCTTATAAAGCCATTGTGGACAATTATATGTTTGCATCATTGTGGTGACATTGTGGGGAAGGTCCTTTCCTGTTCCAGCATAACTGTGTTCCTTTGTATAAAGAAAGGTGCACAAAGACGTAGAGTGAAGTATTTAGTGAAACCGCAGTGGCCTGCACACTTTTGGGTTGAACTAGGCCTTCTCGTCCATCAGTGCCGTCACAAATGTTCCTTGAATATTTGACATTAATTCTCAAAGACAAACTCCTGAATCTCGTGGAAAGCTTTCCTTGAAGAAGTGAGGCTGTTATAGCCACAAATGGGTGGGCCGACTTAACAACAAGCTCGCTTAGGTGTGGTAGTCAGGTGTCCACGTGCTTTGGCCGTAGAGGGTGTGGTCCAAAGCACAGGTGTGGGTAAGGAGCTAGTGGTGTTTCAGAAGATCAGTTAATGGAACTAATAACTTGTTGCTGAGAATTATTTGGAATTTCTCCAAACACTAACATGGTGAAACTTTCCACACTATTATTGTGAACTGTGAGTTCTATAGGCCAACATAATAGGTTGTTTGCATTAAAAGGGCCAAAACTAGAAATGTTCTTACTACATGTGTTGTAAATATACCTATTCTCATTGCTATGTTATAGAGTAGAGGTCGTAAAGGTGGATGACTTCAAATATCTTGGGTCAACCATCCAGAGCAATGGACAGTGAAGAAAAGAGGTGAAGAAGAGGGTGCAGGCAGGATGGAGTGGGTGGAGACGGGTGTCAGGGCTGATGTGTGACAGAAGGATAGCAGCAAGAGTGAAAGGGAAGGTTTACAAGACAGCAGTGCGTCCTGCTATGATGTCTGGTTTGGAGACTGTGGCTCTGTCTAAAAGACAGGAGGCTGAGCTGGAGGTGGCGGAGATGAAGATGCTGAAATTTTCGTTGGGAGTGACCAGGATGGACAAGATTAGAAATGAGCAGATCAGAGGGACAGTGAAGGTGGAGCAGTTTGGAGATAAAGCCAGAGAGGCCAGGTTGAGATGGTTTGGACATGTGTTGAGGAGGAATAGTGGATATATTGGGCAAAGAATGTTGGAGATGGAGCTGCCGGGCAGAAGGAGAAGAGGTAGACCTCAGAGAAGGTTTATGGATGTAGTGATGGTGGACATGGAGATGGTTGGTGTGATAGTAGAGGAGGCAGTGGATAGGGCAAGATGGAGGCAGATGATCCGCTGTGGCGCCCCCTAAAGGGAGCAGCCGAAAGAAGAAGAAGAAGAAGAAGAAGAAGAAGAAGAAGATTGCTATGCGTGCCACAGTGGTCTCTATAATGCGAGTTCCCAGTTTAAACTAGGGACTAGGAAAACCGCATTTGATGATACATCTTGAAGATACGTTTAGCCAATAGCGGACTAATGCAAAAAGAAGACAGAGAGCTAATGTTACTGCTAGGAAGCCGAATATCATGTGTATGAATGTGTCTACGTCAGTGGAATTCTTTATCACTGTATGGGTGCATGGTGAGAATTGTCGTTGGAGAACAATGGGCCTGATTCTCAAATACATTCTTGAGAAAGGTCCTAATAAAAAGTTTACATCATGAATTTGATTTAGACTTTTTTACTTAGGACCTTCGTCAGGAAGAAATTTCTTGACCTGCAGAATTGTTCACACCGCTGCGCTCTTGAGTGAGCGCAGGTTCTGTTCTCTCGTCAGAATTTTCATGAAAACGGCAATACTTTGGCTGCTTTATGTTTACACCTTCACACGGTTTCTAAAGTGTGCGCATGAACAGGCGGTCATGTGGAACTCCAGCCCGCTCAGCTGATGGAAGTCAGCTGCTGCTGGGTCAGATGGAAGTGCGCTTTGCAGTATTTAGTCAGCGTTTCCTCTGTTTGTAAGGTATGATGAAAATCCAGTCAACAGCAACAGTGGCTGTTCACTTTCTACCTTCTATTTAAAATATCTACTTTTTTAGAGACCCAGAGACTGAGACCTAGAATTATTTGCAAATACCAACAGTACACTGTTAGAAATAAAGGCACCATGCAGGTACATGATTCATTCATCAAGGTACAAACAGTTTCCTCAAAGGTACAGCAGCGGTTTTGAGGTCCAGTTGTGTACCTTGACTACGTTTTTCCCAGTGGAAAAGTAGAAATTTGTATCTTTTTATAAACGAATGTTTTAAAACAGAACCATTTAATAAAAAGCTTGGAGGCAAGGCGAGGCGAGGCGAGGCGAGGCGAGGCAGGGTGTGTGGGGTCAGTACAGCTTAGAAAATATTGTGGTTCAGTTATGTTCCCTGACTTAACACACTCAGATGTACGCATGAGGGCACCACCCCAGTGACAGTGTTGTACCTTTATTTCTGAGAGTGTAATACTGGCAACATTACTGGTACAGTATAGTGTGACTGAACCCCAGTCTACAGTGTAGAATGCAGAGGTGTTCACCACTACACTATCCAACCAATTCACAACATCAAATAACAACCAAGGTCCCTTTTTTCGAGAGGGGTGGTGACACAAAGCCTACAGCACATCTGTCCTTACCTCAATACTGAGAAAATACTAAAACAGTATTTCACAAGTAGAAATTTAGGGCTTAAGGAGAATTATTTTGTATATATTTAGCAAATTTATATCTTAGGTAATGCCTTAGGTTCAGATAGATCATAACAAAACCGAATATTTTTAGAACAATAAAAACTATAAAGCCATATCAACTTAAAATTATAGGGCAATTACTGCAAAACATTATACTTTAAAACCAGCGAATTGGTGCCTCGGCAAAAATTGCTTATTCTTTTCATTTTAACTCCTGTCAATTTGTCATTCCCATTTCTTACCTTGCAGTTTAGGTCTTTCCCTACTGAACGATGCAACTCAGTAAATTACTCTTCGTCCAGTCTGTGCATCATCCTTTTCATCAAGAGAGCACAAGCTCAAATCCTGGTGATGCCACAGCCTTCCATGGAAGCTCAAGTGGAAGCACTCAGTCCACACGTCTCCCAGCGTGGGGACATTGTCGAAACACAATGGCTAGAAGTTAAACCCAATGACATTACTTCATTTACACTTTCTAGCAGTACTAAAATGAAAATTAGGACAATTTTTGACCAAACTAAGATTGTGGTGGGGAACTACAGAGTCCAGAGGTGAAGTCAACTCAAAATAGCTGCGCAGCCAGTGGCCGGTGGTCTCAGCATGTAAAACTATTTTAAAAGAGTTTTCAGTCTTACAGACTCTTATGACAGCTTGGAGGAAAACTGCTGACTTGGCAGTGATTTAAGCTGCTTTGTAACAGCCAAACAGAGAAACTAATCACATTCATGATTAGAATGCCTGAAATTATATTTAACCTTCGTTATGATACAATATACATAACATGATTTTTGAGAACAGCATCTGAAGGAAAAATAGGAGCAAATGAATAGAAAACTAACCTGCCAGGAACGTTGAGTGACTCCACCAAACACTGTAGCATTGCTGGTCTTTTTGAGCTTTTCTCACAAAAATAAATCCACTTGAATTGTTACCAACAGAAGGAACAAAACGCCTGTATTAAGTGATAACAACCAACTGCAAGAAAAGAAATAATAGTAATCCATCCATCCATCCATCCATCCATCCATCCATTTTCTAAGCCGCTTCTCCGTCAGGGTCGCGGGGGGGAGCTGGAGCCTATAATAATAGTAATAATAAAAATAATTATAACATGAAGTAGAAATAATGTTTTTCACTCCATGTTATAATTGAGAGCAGCTGTTTTGATTTGATTGCCAATCCTATTGGATAGGAACTTGTTTTTGCAATTATAATCTGATTTGTCAATCTAATATAATTAAGTGCTGACCTGAGCTGGCCTCAGACTGCCCTGCATGGCTACGGTTCTAAATCTGCGTGTAATGTTGTTGGATATGTGTGCGCATCAAGGGCAGTAATGCAAGAAGCCATAGTAACTGCCAATGGTGTAGACCAACTGCAAGCTGATGCCTAATCCTCATGATTATTAGCAGCCCTGCAAAGGGGAGCCTCTCCACAGATGATCTTTTTGCTGGACAGGAGTGTTATGGGTTATCTGTGGCAACAGATGTGTGTACGTGCAGCTGCGATGGTGAAGGGATTGTGTGTGTGTGTGTGTGTGTGTGTGTGTGTGTGTGTGTGTGTGTGTGTGTGTGTGTGTGTGTGTGTGTGTGTGCGTTAACAAATCACAGCTAAACTCTAAGGTGTGGTTTACACCAGACCCCAGTGTTCAAGGCCTCTGTCTCTTCTTTCGGCCCCTCACCCCTTTGCTCAAAACACAGAACACCCTGTGTCCTTTTCGCCGTCTCCAGAGGGAAAGACTCTGTGTACGGCTCTGTCTTCCTACGTATGTCCCTGCCAAACAATGTCCCACTTGGCCTCTCGCTCAGGACTGTACTGAAATAGGGTGTTCTCATGCATATTGATTCCTGAATGTAGTTTTTAATTGGGAACAGAATGCATCGTTAAAGAGGGGCATTGCAGTTTTCAAAGAATGGTGGAATGGTGGACATTTTAATGGTTACCAACTGAAGACAGCTGCCAACAGACATTGCATTACACCACCCGGAACAAACCCTGTTTTCTTTCTTATATTCATGCAGTTCATGGTTCACTTTTAATATATTTTTGATGTACCTGGGATCTTACATGACATTTCATTCGCTTTGTTGATGGCCCCTTTAATGTAATTAATTAATCCTATGCAGAAATCTGGCCATATATGAACATGTGTCATAAACGGTCAATTATTATATTGTGGATCATAAAAATATGTCTGATACTTGGTTGAAAACATGAGTCGTGTAGACTTGAGTTTTTAGTTTGGGGAAGAAGAGGGGCAGAAGGGTTCCAATACCAGGAGAGATCTTTAAAGTGTCTCCATGACTAAGATAATTCTGTCTCTCTTATAAAATTAATGCTTTTTAAACTTATAGGACATGATTTCTGTGGGCTTCTGAAACGTTTACCATTTAGGTATATGCAACAAGCTAGATAACTAGAGAACCACTGAGCCATCTAACAAGCCATCTTCAGGCCCATATGGAACATGCTTTGGACTTCCTTAATCTGAGACACAACTTTTTTTCTTAAAGGCAGATCAGTACTAATACAAGAAGACCAAGGAAGGTGACCCAGCATTAAATGGGCTCTTATGAGTTAAATGTGAGACCAGTCCACTGCACTCAAACCAGCCCTCTACCTCACAGACAGCGCCTGACCATACCCCTGTTGCCACATACCCCCAACACCTGACTGAGCCATCTGGCCAGCAGCGAGCACCAGACCAGTGCTGAAGAGGAAATCAGCCACCAGCATCTGAGCCCCAAACCTGGTGGACCACCTCAAACTCAAAGAGCTGCAAGGCCAGATACCAGCAGGTTATCCAAGCATCTTTCATGCAGTGGAGCCAGTGGAGTGTGATCTGAACAGAGAGTGAAAAGGCATCCTAACAATTCATAGCAGAAGGTGAGAACTGCCCAAGTGATGGCGAGACACTTGATGCTCATCCACCTCCCCCTGCCCAGCACAGAGAGTCCTCCTTATCCACCACCTGGGACGAAATCGCTCCCGGCCCCCTGTCCAACACATCTGTTTGCAAGATAAAAGGGAGAGCAAAGAACGTCAGGCAAGTGTAATAGCAGACCCCCACAAAGAACTGCCTTAACTCAAGCAAAAGGCAAGGCAAGTTTCCAAGTGATCTGAGAGTTCTGATAATCTCAAATTGCTGCAGCATATCAAATAAATATGCCAAAAAATAAAACAACAAAAATAATATATCAGATAAAAAAGCCTGCTGATCCTGGTCCATCCATTTGACCAGATCTGCCCACTTTTTAGTGAGATCGGTCAGTAATCTCACTAGGAACCTGTGATAACAGCCAGCCTGCCCAAAGAAGCATCTTACCCCCATTTAAGTCATGGGTCTCAGCCTGTCCATGACGCATACTGGAGTTAAGAGTATCGGCCAGCATCCCTTACTTAAGCGTGAGATAGTTGTCCTTTAGCTAAGCATGAGATAGTATCCTTTAGTTAATATGAGATAGTTGTCCTTTAGTTAATATGAGATAGTTGTCCTTTAGCTAGGTATGAGATAGTATCCTTTAGTTAATATGAGATAGTTGTCCTTTAGTTGTCCTTAACCCATTATGACTAGCATTAGCCGTAGGTTCCTCCTCAGCTACGTTTTCCTTGTGTTCAGGTAAACTGAATACATAGAAACATGTGATTTATTTGACTGGGGACATTGCATGTAATTCAAACGTTTGCACACACCTGTATGCTTGCACACTTAAAATAGATTGTGGCAGCATTATGAATATGATAATGCTGTTTGTGGATTTCTCTCTCGAGCAATTAGTTAATCATGTTTAAATCATGTAAAACAAACTCTGGCAGGGCACATGGCCTGAATTGCCCTTCAGTTGAAATCAGGACTTTAGTGATGGTAGATCTTATCTTCTGTGTTTCTCTCTACAGACCAGCTTTAACTTCATCTGCTCTGTCAAGCACACTTGCTCCTCTAGCTGCTATGATCGAGGTCCATTCACATTCGGATTTATAGAGGAAAGGAATAAAACAGAGTATTTTAGGAAGATCTTAATTGGATGGTAATTACAGCCTCATGAGCTGGGAAACAGACTAGAACTGAAAAGCTGGTTTGTGTCAGAAGTTTTGCAGCAGATGGAAATTAGCAAGCCGTGGTGAAACAGATGTAATCATCTATAATCAGCTGAAGTTCATTATCCACACCCCTGCTTAAACCAAAGGAAATGAGGCATTATAATTAACACTGTGATCTCCGAATGTTTTAAAGAGGAGTGAAACAAGAACTTTTATTGAGGCCGTTTCATTTCATTTCATTTCCATTCAGTTTTACAGCTACTTATAGGAAACGTACAATTTTCAGATTACATGGCTGAATCTGCATATTATTGTGGCCTGAAGAACACAATGTACATCCAAATGTAAAGCTAAATCATATATTTCCATCAAAGCTACCCTTTTTAAACAGTAGACATCCATTCACTGAATGTATTTTTCCTTGACAAAAAACACTGTGAATGTTCCCCATTACACCACATCAGTGCTCTTTAATGAAATAAATGTAGAAAACAATTTCTACTTAGGTCCAGGTTGGTGTCTTAGTCATGCATCCCATTAGGTGCATCATCATGATTATATATGTGTTAACGCTGTGCAGAGTTTTCATTATGTGTGAGCTACATCCTAAGGAGTCAATGTTTATGTCCCGGCTTTCAGCTGTTCTAGAAGTTGGATGACCCAGTCCCCTCCTTTCTGTCCGCTCCACATGAAGCTTTTGTGACCCACATATTACTCAACCCCAAGATGACACATCTATGTTTTTTCACAGGTTGAAGAATAACACAGCTGTCATAATAAAGCCTCTTTACCTCTTTTTCTTTTTTTCAGCTTTTATACTTTTGTATTTTTACACCATTTGAAAGTGCCAGTCATCCTGTAGATTGTGTGAACATTTCATGTGGAATGGACCATTAGAAATCATACAGTAATGAAAATTGCTCTTAGTAATGATGTCTCTCAGAAGGGCTATTTGTGTGGGTTGCCAGAGTCAGTCATTACTTCATATACCTGACCATTTCTAAACTTTCACCACCCAGAAAACTCGTGGTAGTCACACTGATACTGACAGGAGTGATTTAGTGGATTATCTTCAATGTATGTGAACAAAAGAACAGCTTCATAATTAACACATGACCAGGGCAATGTGAATGAATGAATTAATAAATGAATGAATGAATGAATGTAATATAAAATATTTTCAGTCATATCTTTTTTGCATTGAAAAAAAAAAAAACAATGCCAAAAGATCCTGGTAGGGTCTCCCAGGGCAAACTGGTCCTAGGTGACAGGTCAGACAAAGTGTGATCAAAGATTACCAGGGTTACCAGGGCCCCACCCTGGAGCCAGGCCCCCCTCCCATCGACCCACCACCAATGGGAGGGGCAGTAGTAGGGGTTCGTTGCTTTGTGGGCCTTGGCATTCTGATCCTCGGTTGCTGAAACTGGCTTTTGGATCTTGGAACGTTACCTCACTGGCAGGGAAGGAGCCTGAGTTGGTGCGCGAGGTTGAGAGATACCGGCTAGATATAGTCGGGCTCACCTCAACACACAGCTTGGGCTCTGGGTCCAATCTCCTTGAGAGGGGCTGGACTTTATTCTTTTCTGGGGTTGCCCATGGTGAGAGGCAGCGGGCAGGTGTGGGCTTTTTCATAGCCCCTCGACTCGGCGCCTGCATGTTGGGGTTTTCTCCGGTGGACGAGAGGGTAGCTTCCCTACGCCTTCGGGTTGGGGAACCAGTCCTGACTGCTGTCTGTGCTTATGCACCGAACAGCAGTTCAGAGTACCCAGCCTTCCTAGAGTCCTTGGGAAGGGTGCTTGAAAGTGCTCCTCCTGGAGACTCTATTGTCCTACTGGGGGACACGTGCTCACGTGGGCAATGACAGTGAGACCTGGAGGGGTGTGATTGGGAGGAATGGCCTCTCTGATCTGAACCCGAGTGGTGTTCAGTTTTTGGACTTCTGTGCAAACCACAGTTTGTCCATCACGAACACCATGTTTGAACACAAGCATCGGACATGGACATCGGGGGCGGTGCCACTGGATTGGCAGACTGGGGTGGTGGTGCCTCTCTTTAAAAGGGGGACCGGAGGGTGTGTTCCAACTACAGGGGAATCACACTCCTCAGCCTTCCTGGTAAGGTCTATGCAGGTGTACTGGAGAAGAGAGGCCACACTAGTTGAACCTCAGATCCAGGAGGAGCAGTGCGGGTTCCGCCCTGGTCGTGGAACACTGGACCAACATTTGACCCTCTCCAGGATTCTGGAGGGCTCATGGGAGTTTGCCCAACCACCCCACATGTGCTTTGTGGATCTGGAGAAGGCATTCGACTGTGTTCCCCGGGGTATTCTGTGGGAGGTGCTTCGGGAGTACGGGGTACATGGCTCTTTGCTACGAGCCATTCAGGCCCTGTACAAACAAAGCAGGAGTTTGGTTCACATGGCCGGCAGTAAGTCAGACTCGTTCCCAGTGAGAGTTGGACTCCGTCAGGGCTGCCCTTTGTCACCGATTCATAATTTTTATGGATAGAATTTCTAGGCACAGTCAGGGGATGGAGGGTGTCCGGTTTGGTGACCTCAGTGTCACATCATTGCTGTCTGCAGATGATGTGGTCCTATTGGGGACATCAGGCCGCGAACTTCAGCTTGCGCTGGATTGGTTTGCAGCCGAGTGTGAAGAGGCCGGGATGAGAATCAGTACCTCTAAATCCGAGACCATGGTTCTCAGGCGGAAAAGGGTGGAGAGCCCTCTCTGGGTCGGGGATAAGCTCTTGCCTCAAGTGGAGGAGTTCAAGTATCTCGGGGTCTTGTTCACGAGTGACGGTACAAGGGAGCGGGAGATTGACAGGCGGATTGGTGCTGGGTCAGCAGTGATGCGGGCTCTTTACCGGTCTGTTGTGGTAAAGAAAGAGCTGAGCCATAAGGCAAGGCTCTCGATTTACCGGTCGATCTACGTTCCCACCCTCACCTATGGTCATGAGCTTTGGGTAATGACCGAAAGAATAAGATCGCGAATACAAGCGGCCGAAATGAGTTTCCTCCGCAGGGTGTCTGGACTCTCCCTTAGAGATAGGGTGAGAAGTTCGGTCATCCGAGAGGGACTCGGAGTAGAGCCGCTGCTTCTTCACGTCGCGAGGAGCAAGCTGAGGTGGTTCGGGCATCTGGTTAGGATGCCTCCTGGACGCCTCCCTCGTGAGGTGTCACAGGCAAGTCCACCAGGGAGGAGACCCCAGGAAGACCCAGAAGACCTGGCATGACTATATTGCCCAGCTGGCCCGGGAATCCCCCCCAGAGACCTACTGGAAGTGGCTGGGGAAAGGGAGGTCTGGGCCTCATTGCTTAAGATGCTGCCCCCGCAACCCGAACCCCGGAGAAGCGGAAGACGATGGATGGATGGATGTTCGTAATTGTGTTTTTTCCTCTCTTCCTGTCTATGTTCCTGTCCTAATTGCACAGTCATGCTGTTGTAACTTGTGGTTTGGTGTTGTCATGTTGAAATACGCCTGTATGTCCCTGAAAAAGATGGCATGTGAAAGGCAGCATATATTGCTCTAATATGTGTTCTGTGTTAATGGATCTGTGTCATTGGATTCTAAATAGCGGTGTATGTGTACAGTTGAACTCTTGGGTGCTCTTTAAAGCAGCTGAATTCACTAATTATACGGAGATATACGGATACAAATAGGCATGCAATCTATGTACAAGAATCTACATGCCAATTCCTCCCAATATGACTCAGGAAAAAAAGGGAAATTGTGTATTATGTAGATGTCATTCAACAGGTTATGTATTGGATCACATCATGTTCTATTCTGTGCTATGACTGTGCTAATTTGGGCATGCACACTCAGCGCACAGCTGGGCAAATACATGTCTGTGATTAGCAGGGCCAGGCGAGGGCCACCGGTGCCTCAGGGGACAGGATGCTGGCACTGTGAGCTGCACAATATTATGAAAGCCGGTACGTGCAGGACAGTGAAACTAGAATTAAAGAGTGTGATTAGAGGTGTTGTATCCAAACCTTGGCTTAGTGTCATGCATCCCTGATTATGCTCTGCTCAAGTGTGGAGATTCAAAGTGAGAGGGGGTATATCAGTGCCGGAGTGGGTAACTGGGAGAGTTGGGAGAATTCCTGCAGGCTGGTTACTGCAGTCTAACACAAAAATCTATGCATATAAACACTGGACATCAGTGGCCTCCTCTTTAATGCAGGACAGCTTTAGTTTACTGATTGTAGCTGGTTAGTTAATGAGCCTCATAGAGCTAAAGCAGTGGTCACCAGTTCTCTTCCTGGAGATGCAGTTTCCTGCAGAGTTCAGTCCCAATCTGCATCAAAAACACCATCTCCTCCTTACCCAACATCAATGCATCTAATTCAGCCACTCAAACACTACTGTGGAAGGTAAGTAGATTTAGCAAATGTGGCAGATTGAGGTTGGAACTAGACTCAGAAATGCTGCCAGGAAGTAGGTAGTGTTGATTTATAGCTATAATAGCTTAATTATTATGAATTTCTCAAATTTCAATTTTATCACCAGCTGGACAGCTTAGATATCTCAACAAATAAAGGTAGCAAGTAAAAAAAGAGAAAGATAACTGTTACTTAATCTAATTGGAAGACTTCTGGTAAGTCAGCTAGAAGGTAGTAAAAAGTTTCCTGCCTTCCGCCCAACGACAGCTGGGATAGGCTGTAACACAAACCTGCCCCTCTGTTTTGTGGCTACGAACTCAATAACTGTGGTGAAATCACTGTAACATACAGCCTCCCAGAGCACCATCTAAAGCTGTGATATGCTAGTAATCAAGAGTATCGTTGGAGTTTGGCCTGCATAAGAAAACGTGCAGTGGTGGGTGCAGTTCGTACCCTCATCCAAACACCAGCTGAGCACATTGCTCACTGATCAATCAATTGTCCACTCTTCTACTTTTTCTCATTTTAGAGATGACAAAAAAATTGTCTCAGTACCTGGATTACCGAGGCTCTAAATAAAGGGTGAAAGAGAGTGATGAGTGCAAAATAGAGAGATGCTGGAGGTAAGCAAAAAACACAATCACCAAAATCAATAGAACACAGCGTGGAGCCTGAGCCCTGCGGGCAGCTCCCCACACTGTTAACACCTATAATAGGCCTGACCTCATGAGTCACAGCCAGCAATTTACAGTCAGTGCTGTCTTACGACTGTCTCTCCACCAGCCTGTCACACCTCAATAGGGTCCCAGCATACAGCGGTGCTTCAGTCTGGCGTAAAGGACGGCTGCATTAAGACCACACAGCCGTGTATATGTGTGTGTGATGAACTGTGGTTGTCATTTTCTCCCTCTCTTGATCAAATCAACATTAATAAGGTCTGCAGAATACATTTTAAAAGCTTCTTTACTCTCACATCAGCTCTAAGTGCTTAATATGCTGCTACGCAAAAACCTAAAATTGTCCCTAGATTGCTGGCACAGTTTGATTGCATCCATAATTCTATAAAAAGGTTTTAAAACAGCAGCCGGATCGCAACATGTTCCAACTATTTTCGCGTGCTGCTTTCAGCTGACGTTGTACCAAACACACAGAAACATTAGCTTAAATTTCACGCTGCACAAATCAAATCAAATCAAATTTATTTGTAGCGCTTTTTACAACGGATGTTGTCACAAAGCAGCTTTACAGAATTTCGGAAAAGACAGAGTTTTAACAGGACTGTAAGAATGTACAGAAACCCCCCGGTGGGCAAGCCAGGGGCGCCAGTGGCAAAGAGAACCTCCCTCAGAGCTGAGGAAGAAACCTTGGGAAGAACCAGGCTCACCAGGGGGGACCCGTCCTCCTCTGGTCAGACTACCTACAGAGTTATTATACTACTAATATTAATAGCAGTAATATTAGTAGTAGGAATAGCTGGGAATCCATGAGAACATCAGTGTAGGGTGGGCAGCTAGTCCAGGGCAGGTGGTGGCAGCTGGGGCGTGGGCAGCTGGTCTGAAGTGGGTAGCAGGAGGGCTCGGCAGTCAGTCGTCCTTCAGTGTCCGGCCGGACATGTGGGTGATCATTCACTCGGAAAGAAAGCAGGGAGAGGGAATTAGTTTTATTCTGTCTGTTTGTACATAAACAGGGAATGTGGACATTTCCAGAGTGTGGCTAACGACTCCGGCAGATCTGACTATGACAGCTTAACTAACAGGAGAGAACCAGAAGGACACACAGACACGGCAGCACTCTGAGACAGTCTGGCATCCCTCCGCTCCACCGTCCACAGACCTGAGTGACCGCGTGGGAGCAGCGGGACGACAGCACCAGCGTCTCAGTTTACTATAATTCCTTGTGTCCATGGACCCCTGGATCTGCTGCCTTTATCTAGGGGGAACATTAGCTACCAAAAGCTGAACTGAACAAGTGAGTTTTCAGCCTAGTCTTAAAGATTGAGACTGTGTCTGAGTCCCGAACAGTTTCTGGAAGATCATTCCAGAGTTTGGGGGCTTTATAAGAAAAAGCTCTTCCCCCAGATGAAACCTTCTGAATTCTAGGAACTATTAATAAGCAGCGCTCTGGGATCTGAGTAGTCGTGATGGCTCATAATGAGAAATAAGGTCTTGCAGGTACTCAGGAGCGAGACCATGTAGGGCTTTATAAGTCAATAAAAGGATTTTATAATCAATACGGAATTTAATAGGCAGCCAATGAAGTGATGATAGCACTGGACTGATATGATCAGATGTTCTAGTTTTAGTGAGGACCCTGGCTGCGGCGTTTTGGACTAGTTGGAGTTTGTTTAAATTCCTGCTCGTACATCCTGACAGTAGCGCGTTACAGTAGTCCAGCCTGGAAGTAATAAAGGCGTGTACTAGTGTTTCTGCATCACGCAGGGACAGGGCATTTCTGATCTTGGCGATGTTGTGAAGATGTAGAAAAGCTGTCCTAGTGATGCCGCCTGTGTGTTGATCGAGTGATAAATCTGAATCTATTATAACGCCGAGATTTTTAGCTGCTGATCCAGGTGTGGCTGGAAAGTCGACTATAAGGTCTGTCACCCTTATTTTCCGATAACGAAAAGCACACATTATAATACTGATATATAAAGATGGAGCACTTTGAGAGTCTATGTTTAACCAAAACTGACAACGATTCATGGCATTTTAAATATTATACCCAAGTTTGACCAACACTGTCCTGTCTAGCTAATTAAATTTCGATAATCATAAATACACCTGAAGGTGCTCTTACTCGAGGCTGAAGTTCCTAGTCGCCAGTTTTTTATCTGAATACTCTATTCCGCCTTAAATAGAGCAGCGGTTGCAGTTTGGCGCCTGTACAGGTGCTAGATAAGTGCTATATGATTTAAGGTGGAACACAAAATTCAAGTGAGAAGCTGGCGAAGAAGAAACTTCAGCTTTGTTGCAGTGACCACAGTCACTCCCAGTTCCACAAATTCCCTTCATTATGAAATAATATCTAAGTTTGCCAGAAAACTAAATTTTAATAAATAAATAAATAAAAGTTTATGGCAACAATCACCCTGCAGCCTGAAACACACACACACACACACACACACACAGTCCTCATCAGCCAGAGAAGTGGAGGTTTCTTACACTTTTTTGTTCATTGCAATATTTTATAAATCTGCCTTTGGTTAATGATCATAAAGCCACATCTCTTTAGGATTATTGAGATAGTTTAGAATTTTCTGGTCCCAGGCCTCCAGCATAATATTCCGAATAAAAATAAATATTTTAATTCACAGCTGAACACTTTCACTAATAACTGTTTTATGTCTAAGTTTTCAAAAGATGTCAAAAAGGAAAGAGTCTTCAAACACTGAGTTTGTGATAGAGGGAATTTCAGCATCAGGTGTCACGAGAGACCGAACTGTGCATATGCAGTGTTCCAAACAACAGCTGGGGTAGTTTGATATCCCACTACCTTACTTCTCAAATTTTGATAGTAGCTCACTCTCTAATAGGTGCATCACTTTATGCATCAATTTGGCCATCGCATGATGAGCTCACTCCTAAAAACTGGTTTCAACTGGTTTTTACCAGCCTGCTTACCTTTCATGGTCAACTTGCCCCTCTCACTGGGTCAGTAAGGACACACAGGCGTCTCTGTGAACCCAGTGGCTTTCCAGTGCTGAGAATCTCCTATGCAGACAGACTAAGCCGGCCGCTCTGTGAGAGAAGCAATATTCTCTGTTAACCAATACTGCCTATTTAGTTACTGATACTAATCCATTTGATTACTGATTAAGGGAATATTTATTCAGAACCTCTGTCAAACCTTTCACAAGCTGGCTGCAAAACCCAGAGGGAAAACATGTAAATGAAATGCATAGTTTTTTGTTTCTGGATATAATAGTAATAATAGTAACCCAGAAAGATCAGCAGCTCAAATAATGTGTGTGCATATGAGTGTGTGTGTGTGTGAGTGTGTGTGTGTGTGTGTGTGTGTGTGTGTGTGTGTGTGTGTGTGTGTGTGTGTGTGTGTGAGATAACTTGTAACCGATGAGCTAAATATAACCTTTGGTTGAATAAATTCCCCCTGTATTAAATTATGACTGCGTTTATTTAATAGGTCATCATTAGGATTAGCTCTATTCTATTCTATTGGTTTTTGCAACAAGAAACATTTACTTTATATGTAATATTATATTTCATATAGTTAAAATCAGATCTGCACACCACAAAAACGCCCTTTTGAAACACAGTAGCGCCTCCGCTACTGCCAAAGTGTGTGTACACCACTGCTTTAGGGAATCAGAAGTTGGTGTGCTGTGGCTCTAGAGACCCGTTTTTGGCACCTTGATTGAGTGTAGGGAAGGAACTTCAGTTCAGCAAGTGGTTCTATAGACTACCAGAGACTGTGAACATGAGTGGCCAATGTGTTTCAGTCAGCTGTTAGAAATGGAAATGATGTAATGCACCAAATGCCTAGAACAGCCACATTCGAGGTTAGACAGTCACAGTACTATCCTGGGGCGCTGGCAGACTGAAGTTAGCACAAACAAAGTTTTTGACATTAACGGCTTTCACTGAAGGCCGAGCTCCAGCAGTCACAGTGTACTATGCTACTGCAAGTGTAAATATAGACTGGACAGTGTCGTTTCTAATACAGTGACAGTCTGGTAAGCTTTCAGGTTACATGTGCAGTTAACATAAGGGAGAAGAAAACATGCAAACTAAGGATGAGACTATAGAAATCCTCTTAAGTAGCTAAGCTTTTATAATGACAACTATTGCTCATTATGAATAAGTAAAGCTAATCCCTGCCAATTATCTGTGAATTATAGTCCCCAGTCAGAGTAAAATGCATTGGCAAATTCTCTCAGGTGCAAAGGAGGAGCAGAAAAGCTTCTTACTTCAATAATATCATATTATGGGCTAATTTTAGCTCAGAATTTCAATAACTTCTTATCTCAAGAGTGCACCTGCTTGTGTAGTTGCTTCCCGTCTTAGATCACACTGTTTTTGTGTGGCAGCAGAAGAGGCAGCATGGCACAGATTCTTCATCATATGAAGAGGTAGGTTTCAATGGAACGCATGATTTCTACCCTGCTGATTATAGTTGCTCACAAAAGCAATCACTGCTCTCAGTGATTATAATTTGGTTGTTATTAATATTTTAAGAGTTCTGTGCTCTTTAGGATGTGATGTTTTAAATTCTGCATTTCTAAACACACACAAGAACACATCGCACCACAGAGAGGGACTCTTACACCACAATATCAATATCTATTTCCATTGTGATATGAATGACCAGGGCCAGAGTGGGACTCAGACCAGGACTGACATGATGCAGACCAGCCCGTTTCAAACCCTAACTGTATTTCTCCTGCTACACACACGGCATTGCCTTCATCTACAATCTGCACACTTTCATCAACTTTACTTCTTACTCTCATTCATTATTTATGCTACACTGTGATAACCAATGATGCACAGAGTTTCATATGATTTAATTCCCCTTTCTATGTCTGTAACATGAACGCTTGAAGCACTTAACCAACACACAGCAAGAACCAGCAGTGGACGAAGTACACAAACCATGTAGTTGAGTTGAAGTAGAGATACCCAAGGTAAAATATTATTCCAAAAAAAGTTCCTCCCTTTAGACCTCCACTTGAGTAAAAGTACCAAAGTATTTACTTTCAAATGTACTTAAGTATGAAAGTAAAAGTACTGAAATATTCATTAACGTATTGCAACTTACAGGTTTAAGTTTAACTAGAAAAGTGCCTGTCCTGAAGGGAACACGGAATAGTTGCACAGCGGATAGTATGGAAGTCTTTAAGAGGAACGAGGGATGAAAAAAAATAAACATAGAGGAGTGAGGGTCAGTAAGGCGGTGGATAAGATCTTGGGGATCTGCCCTGAATGAGTACATGTACTTTGGTGACTGTCGGGAAAAAGACAGATTGAGGCTTTGTTGGGTTAGAAAATGAATGAGACTCTATGAGAGGAACGAGGGATGAAAAAACAGCATACAGAGGAGTGTGGGTCTGTGTGGCTGTGGGTTAGAGGTTGGGGACCTGCCCTGAATGACTACATGTATTTTGGTGATGGTAGGGCAAAGACGTAATAGATTTTGAGTGATGGCGAAAATGAATGAGACTCAGAGGGAGGAACGAGGGATGATAAAACAACACAAAGAGGAGTGCAGGTCAGAATGGCTTTGGATTGGAGCTTGGGGATCTGCCCTGAGTAAGTACATGTAGTTTGTTTGCTGTCAGGTAAAGAAGCAATAGAGTTTGAGTGGTGGTGAAAATGAATGGGACTTTAAGGGCAGAACGAGGGATTAAAAAAATTGAAACAGAGGAGTGCGGGTCAGTATGAGTCTGCGAGCCTGTATGAGTACATTCATTTGGGTGACTCTTTGTCAGGCAAAGAGGTAACAGATTTTGTGGGGTGGCAAAAATGCATAAGACACAATGGGAGGAACGAGGGATGAAAAAATGACAAACAGAAGAGTGCTGCTTAGTATGGTTGTGGGTTAGATCTTGGGGACCTGCCCGGAATGAGTACATGCATTTATACACACAGAACACACAGAAACCAAAAGGAACGACAGATGTTCTCTGAAATGTAGTGGAGTGAAAGGAAAAAGTCGCCCAGAACGGAGAAACTTCAGTACAGATACATGAAAAAAGCACTTATGTAATTATGTAACTAAATGCAACTAATTACATTTACTTAGTTACTGTCCACCACTGTCAAGAACTAGCCAGGCTATAGTACCTGCTCCACATGGAGGGGTTTAATTTTAACAGTATCGCAACTCTCCAAAGTCTCCCAGCTTAAATAATGACAGCAGCCCATTTCCCTCCATTCAAATTTGAAACCCACTGTGGAAACTGGAACAGAAGTTAAGAGTAAAATGTATTTTTATTTTTTGTGCACTGAGTTTCCACATAAACACATGGCTACAAGCTGCTATGACAGAACAGATCGAATGATCTCATACCAAGCACCACAGAGATATCATTAGACTAGAAGCACAAACCATTATAATCCTAATGAGTGATTATCTGCCACTGCTTTCCCATGTGAAAGATGAGTGACTTAGCCATTAGGCTGAACAGCCAATTACAAAACACACATGTGTACAGCTCAGAAACTACTCCACCCCAAACTACAAGCCTGTGAAAATGCATCAAACGCTAATATTAACAGTATTGTGAGCTTTATGTTTGTGAGGCAGTAATAGCTACTATCATAGCTAATAAAATATTAAAATAAACAAAAAATATTTATCTGGTCTTGTGTGACTATGAACTATGTTTTTGTTTTGGTAGACTATACATTACACCGTTAAGGTAATCTCAGCCTTTAGGTGCAGATCTTGATTTTGTTGATCTAACCTATTTATCTTGTATTGTATTATTCAAAGATTTATTTGACTTTATTGAAAGCAAGTTTTATTCACAGATTCTTAAAAACATGTAATAGATATCATGTAAATAAAAACAGGTTATAAGAGCCTAACATCCTCCAGCTATGGGGTGAGTTGTAACTTCTCCGCTCGTGCCACTTTCACCTGAATTATTTACACACGCTTAGTGATTCATCATAGAGACGTGCGATTATGTCAGAGGAATCTGACTCATCTCCAGGACTGTCTTTCACATTTGAGCATGTATCACATCCTCAAAACTCTAAAGAGATATTGATCATGTATAACAAAACCTGTTCTAATTAAAGAAATGTGTACACTTTCCTTAACTCTCACAATGGTGGCACTGGTGAGTGTGTCCTCATTTAGGACCCAGCAGGATCGGTGGTGACTCTGGGAATAACTCGTATCCTGTTGCATGTGGAGCTGTGCAGCCACAGAGTCAGAGTGCTCATACTAACCTTTGTCCAATCTTAAAAATGTATATAAAAGGAGCATGTGCATCTGAATTGGACCTGTGAGCAATGAAAGAAGGTCTAATACTGAGTCATGTTTAATTTTACATCACATGGATGGTTGAGTATGTGCGTGTCATTCATCTGGGAATCTGATGGCACCAGGAAGCACTGTGAGAAGCAGACAAGCCAATGGAGGAATATAATGCTCTGGGAAATATTGTGCAAAACCTGGGTCCAAAACTTGTTAATATCATCAATGACATCGTGAGCTCAATTTACTGAGCACTGATTGGTCAAACCAGGAGCTGGTTTATAACTACATATAATACTGGGCTTCCTCGAGGAGAGGCTTGGAGATGGGTAAACACACACACCAACATCCAGAACATCACTGCTTATTATTTATATAATTCAATCAATTAATATTCTATAAATTTTGTTTATTCAAATATTAACACTTTTCTCAGCAAATAAACACAAACTACACAAATACATAGATTTTGAAAACGTGTCTCGGGTGCCTGAGACTTTCACACTGTACTGTATTAAAGTGTCAGAAAATATTCTATGGAAAAATGTCACTGGTTTCACTGCAAAGAACCCTTTTGGTACATTTGTATTAAAAGTGTGTGCTAGTTCACACAACACCCTCTGATGTCTGGTGAGATGAGCAGCACAGGATTTCAGCCTAGCAGTGCCTTATCCCTTATAGTTTTGGAATTTTGCATTCAGCCATATTCAGTGACCCCCTTAAAAGCACAAACTGCTTTTTACATGATTAATCTTAACATTACAACACTGCTCATTCTCAGAAAAGCATTTCCTGGCACTTCTAAGAAATCCATGTTCCTCTGAGCAAGGGCTGCACTAGATTGGCAGCTTGGTTCTGTAACCGAACCACCTTTAAGGTTAGTGTACATGTCTTCAATCCATGTCTTCATGGGTGGCAAAATTGGGCCAAATTTCTGTATTTCTAGAAAGCAATTGTTGCTTTATGTTTCATATTGCTTTGCAATTTTCTATGTTATTTATATTTTCCTCTGTAATTTTATGGAACAAAGAGGAAAACAGTAAAACATGGGGAGAAACATCTCTGAGAGAGCGACTGTCTTTCTTCATAAAAGCTCTGCAGTGGATAACAAGACAAACCCGAATTCTGGCGAGTTTCACAGCTGGTGCCTCGTCTTTCTGACACATTTCTCCTCTTTTCTCTGTGCTTTATTTTTCTAAGAAAAAGGAGCTTTAAAAATATGTCAGTTGTGTGGCATTAAGGTGGTTTGAAATAATGCCCATTTGACAGATTTACATGCATGTGAATAATTGATTTTGGTGCGCATCACAAAATTAATTAAGGCTTTGTCCTCAGTGTGCATTTTCAACAAGAGGGTTTGAAAATGACAGCCAGGCCAGTTCTTGGTAGAGGCAGAGACGTTAGATTAGCAGTGCAGATTGAATGTCACTGTCATCAGTCAGATAAAAGCCGACTCCAAAGCCTGTCTAATTGGAATCAAGTCTGCCTGCCCACTGAGATGGCGGCACACATTACGGTGTAAGGACTGAACTCCCAGCGAGTGTTAATCCATGATTGATTCACAGAAACATTCCCTCTGCTATAGACAGTGAGACCAGCCCGTTAATCTGGGCTGATTAAAACATTTCCACACACTTCGCCTCTCTAGTTTAGCCCTCATCAGGCCTGGATGTTTGTCCAATTACGGAGTACTCTCTTCGGCCTGCGTCACGCTGATGAAACATGCTAATTTTCCCTCGGAATCGCGTGCCTGATAATTTGGTACTGGCTTTCATTGATTTGTGGTCACATGCGGCTGCAGACAGACAGACAAAGGGAGGGGAAGAGACAGAAACCAGGAGCAGAGTGAAGCTTAGGTGGACTGTTCACAGAAAATCTGCCAAAAGCATACAAGTCCATATGTTACTGCGTCTTTGTGATCAGCTTAGAAATATTATACAGATGTTCTAGGGGACATTTGATGTGGCTCTTGGAAAGTTAGCCTAACTGCAGTCTCTCATTCAGTAATAAAACTGCAGGTTCCTAAATGGTTCTTAGCTCCTGTTCCAGGACAACAGTAATTGGTTATTGGCTTGGACGTTACTGAATATTTACATGCGTGGGGTTTCTTTTGCCCATCTCATTTACAAAAGTGGTTCTTTAATGAATAAACCACTGAAAGGTTATTCAGAGATCACACTTGCCACTTGTGACCCCCAATTTATTCAATATATATTTTACATGCATTTTATTCCCCCCCCCACGTATTTTTAATTCAGCAAATAAACAATAAGTGCATGTTCATGTTTTCTCTGTGAAGGATATGAACTTATTTTCACTTTTTTGAAAATCAATAAAACGTTAATTTTAATCAGGGGCGTGCTAATTTTTGCACAGGCCACATTTTCAATTTTATTTTCTCTAGTATGTGAAATTCAGCAAATCAGCAATAACTGTGCATTAAAATGTGCAGAAAGGGGCTCAATGTAGAGAACGCATGCTTAACGTTCTCAGCAACGTATGGGATTTAACTGAGGTGGCCACCTTACAACTGTATTTACAGACATTCAGAACTTTTAAGAACACCACTGAACTGCAGTCCAGCCTGAATGCAGTCGTGAAGGATTTATCTCCACTAAAAAAGAAGTCACATTAAGTTTGCATTTCTTAGCTGTAGAGCAATAAAGGGAAAGCAGGAAGGATGCTGTTGCTATGACTACTGATTGTACAGAATGACTGAGCAGCAAGCCAGGTTGACACACTATACATATTAGTGCATTGTATTATTAGCCATCAGTTTAAACATAACAGCTTGTATTTAAACTAATTGAACCCACTGTGATTGATTGATTGATTGATTGATTGATTTATTTATTTATTTTCATTTGCATTTGTACTCACAGTGTATGTGTTGTCCCGCGGCATTGCTTTTTAAAATAAAAGAATCTGCTTCTTCGGCTGGCAGCAGTTTAGCCCCTCACACTCACTCTGAGGTTATGAAGAGCGTTTCATGCAAAATGATTCGAGACCGAAAGTGACCACTTCTTGTAGCTGGCCTCTGGGAATAAAATGGAAATAGAAATATTCAGGAAAAATGTAAGTTACGGCTTTTTCTTGTGATCTGACCCACCAGCTTTGAAAACAGTGAAAACGCAGCAATGCTTCAGTGTGAAGTTGTGCTTTGAACAAGGCCTAGCACTATGTGCACCGTGAGGCTTTTTATAAGCGCTTAGCATCCCAAAAATCTAGTTTTAGTGAAGGTAAACAGTTTATCACAAGGCTTTGGTCACTGAGCAGCTGTTACTGTATGCAGCCAGAAGCAGCAATCACAGTTTACTGGTAGTCAGAAACAGCATGGCCAGCTGGAAATTGGAAATCTGATATTGCTGTTCATAAGAGCAAAGATAATCGATGACAATATGGGCTTCAATTTGAGTTTTATGCTGTGTAACTGCTTATCAAATAGAAATTCAGAATTCACCTTGGACAGAACACAAGCAGCCTCGTTCAACTCGATGTACATCACTGATCACGACCACGATGCCAGTGATCTGCCAGGCAGCCTAAGCGTCAGACTTCCCTTTCAAAACTGACCCAAAACTGTCTCAGCTTTTTCATCTGAACAATGGTGCAGGTGAGTGGAGCCAAGCTACAGTGTCTCCTGACCGAGTTCTTCAGGAGATGTCTGAATGGCGTGGTGGCTTAAGGGAAGTGTAGAAACAACCCGCTTTTGCAAGCTTGCAGGATCCAAATGGGATGCAGCAGTGCACCCCTCATGCTGTGCACCTCAGTGCCGGCCCTTGCATGCTTGGCAGCAGAGTACTATGCTCCCATCCCTGGCTTATCTTCTATCAAATATACAGCCAGAAGACTTTTAAAAGAGTATTCTACTATATATTACATAAGCACCTGGTGTCAGACCCAACTCACTAGGCCCCTGACAACAAGAGCGGCCAATCCTCAGCACATTCAGGACTGGCCCCAAACACACTAAATGCATATGGAAAGGAGCGAACAATGAATAATAATTTTAATTATGCTAAATTAAAGTCACCCCAGGACAGCTACACAACAAACTAATCCAACTCAGCGTGCCAAGCCCCACCTGCCAGTGGATCACCAACTTCCTCACTGGCAGAGAGCAGCAGGTGAGGTTGGGAAAATTCGCCTCAAACTCCCAGATCATCTGTACAGGCGCTCCACAGGGTTGTGTCCTCTCACCACTGCTCTTCTCACTGTACACAAACGACTGGACCTCCACGGACCCCTCAGTCAGAATCTTGAAGTATGCAGATGACACTACAGTCATTGGTCTCATTCGAGATGGTGATGAGTCTGCTTACAGACAGGTGGTTGTTCAGGTGGTCCTTTGGAGCAGCCACAATAACCTGGTGCTGAACACAGCCAAAACAGTGGAGATGACAGTGGACTTCAGGAGGAGCCTCCAGCCCTGCCAGCACTCAACATCCTGGACAGAAATGTGGAGGCAGTGGAGTCCTGCAAGTTCCTGGACAAACAATCACCAGGAACTTGAAGTGGGACATCAGCTCCATCACCAAGAGAGCCCAGCAGAGGATGTACTTCCTGCATCAGCTGAGGAAGTTCAACCTGCCCCAGGAGCTGATGGCACGGTTCTACACAGCCATCATAGAGTCTGTCATCACCACGTCCATCACAGTGTAGGGCAGCTCAGCTACCAAGCATGACCTCCACAGACTGCAGCGCATCATCAGGTCTACAGAGGACAATTGGGGTTGAGTTGCCTACACTGCTGGAACTGCATGCCTCTAGAACCAGGAAGCGGGCAGAGAAGATCTCCACAGACCCCTCTCACCCCAGACACCACCTGTTCCAGCTCCTTCCCTCAGGCCAGCGCTTCAGCCAGATGAGGATCAGGACATCCAGGCTACAAAGGAGCTTCTTCCCACAAGCCATCAGTTAAAATATCACACTAAACAATTCCAGCTTCAAACGGCACTTCTAGATACACTCGTATACAGTATCACTCCATCCTCTGGACCTGCCGCTCAAACCAGTGTCTGTTCTAGCATCTTACTCACCTGCCATATTACCCCACCTGTCTGACTGTTACCCCACTCACCTGCCATATTACCCCACCTGTCTGACTGTTACCCCACTCACCTGCCATAAAACCCCTCCTGTCTGACTGTTACCCCACTCACCTGCCATATTACCCCACCTGTCTGACTGTTACCCCACTCACCTGCCATAAAACCCCACCTGTCTGACTGTTACCCCACTCACCTGCCATATTACCCCACCTGTCTGACTGTTACCCCACTCACCTGCCATATTACCCCACCTGTCTGACTGTTACCCCACTCACCTGCCATAAAACCCCACCTGTCTGACTGTTACCCCACTCACCTGCCATATTACCCCACCTATCTGTCACCTCATTGACCCCTTTCTCTGCCACCATACACCCTTTAACTGCTGCTGCTCTCAGCACTTTAACTTTAGACTCACACATTGCACATTGTAAGGTTTACAGGTATGACTGTGTGTGTGTGTGTGTGTGTGTGTGTGTGTGTGTGTGTGTGTGTGTGTGTGTGTGTGAGTGAGTGAGTAGGAATGCAGGTTGTTATTTTATTTTATTTTATATTTATTTTATCTGATTCCCTACGTGTGAACGTCTGTCTGATTCTGTAACCAAAACCAAGTTCCTCGTATGCGCCGCAGACCCGGCCAGTAAAGCTCGATTCTGATTCTGATTAAAAAGATATGTTTTCAAATGTTTCCCTGAAGTGTGCGCTGGGCTGGATAGTCTAATAAATGGTGGTGCATCTCACCAGTGTGCGACTAACACTCCTCGGTTTACATGCTGGGTAACTTGTAACGCTCGCTATTGCATCTGTAAACAAGAAGGGAAATGAGACGTGACTCAGTCGCTCCATTACAGTGATGTGAATCTGAAGTACCTTGCAAATCACTAAAGGGTGTAATGAGGCACGTATTTGACCTAATTTCCCAGTCTAAGCTCAGGATAAGCTCACATTTTGATTATGATTATTAATATTATTAAATATTGATTATGCAATGTATTAAAAATGTCTCTACTCTACAGAGCTCAAATTATATCCTGCATAGCTCAGTTTGGCTCTGAAGAATTGATATTTTATTGAAAAAGCTAAAGTCAGATAAAGTAGTACAGAAGGGAAATGAACAGTGGAACTGAGCTGTGAACAAATCAGATGCTTTGTTTTGATTGACTTGGTTTCTACAACAGGCAGCAAATGAGTGACCTTTGGAAGAGATAGAGGCGCCATGTCGTTGATATGTTTAAAACGTTTGAACATTTATTTTTTATCTTATACTATTTTTAAATTGTTTCACCCGTACTAATTATGTACAACCCTGTTTCCAAAAATGTTGGGACAAAATGTAAATAAAAACAAAATGTAATGATGTGCAAGTCATTAAAACCATATATTTCATTGGAAACAGTACGAAGACAACATATCCAATACTGAAACTGAGAAATTTCATTGTTTCTTAAAAAGTATATGCTCGTTTTAAATATGATGCCAATAACAGGTTCCAAAAAAGTTGGGACAGGGGCAACAAAAGGATGGTAAAGTTGTGTAATGCAAAAAAAAAAAAACACCTGGTGGTTGATTGGCAGCAGGTCAGTAACATGATTGGGAATAAAGAGCATCTCAGAGAGGCGGAGTCTTTCAGAAGTAAAGAGGAGGAGGGGTCACTACTCTGTGAAAGACTGGACCATCAAATAGAGGAACAACTCAAGAAGAACGTTCCTCAACATAAAACAGCAAAGAGCTTCTGCTTTCCATCGTCTACGGTCAGAATATCATTAAAGACTCAGAGAATCTGGAGAAATCTCTGTCTGTGAGGGACGAGGCTGAACACCAGTATCTGCTGGCCGTGATCTTTGGGCCCTCAGGCAGCACTGCATTAAAAACAGACATGATTCTGTAGTGGAAATCACTGCATGGGCTCAGAGACACTTCTGAAAACCACTGACTGTGAACACAGTTCATCACTGCATCCACAAACGCTGTTAAACTCTAAAACACAAAGAAGAACCCAAATATAAACAGGATCCAGAAACGCTGCCACCTTCTCTGGGCCTGAGCTCATTTACAATGGACTGAGGGGAAGTAGAAAAGTGTCCGGCGGTCCGACGAATCAACATCTGAAATTCTTTAGGAAATCATGGACACTGTGTCCTCCAGGCTGAAGACCACTCAGCCTGTTATCAGTGCTCAGTTCTAAAGCCAGTATTCATGATGGTTTAGGGGGGCATTAGTGCACATGGCCTGGGTGATCTGCTCATCTGTGAAGGCGACACCTGCAGTCCAGACCGGTCACCACTGAAAACATTTGGCACATTATTAAAAGAAAAACACGATAAAGACCCCGAACAGCTGAAATCTTATAAAACCAGAACGGGAATATTTTCACTTTTAAATCTACAGCAGTGTCTCCTCAGTTCTCAAACACAGAGTGTTGGTAAAAGAGGTGATGAAACACAGTGGTAAACATTTTTGGCATCAAATTCAAAATGAGCATATATTTTTCAAAAAACACAAATAATTTCTCAGTTTTAACATTTACGATGCCGTCTTTGTAGTATTTCCCTTTAAAATAAGTTTACATCATTTGCATATCACTGCATTCTGGTTTCATCTAAATTCTGCACACTTTTTGGGAAATGGGGTTGTACTGCTGTAGGCTACACAGAGAGCTTGTTTTGAGCATCCCTGTGTGTGTGTGTGTGTGTGTGTGTGTGTGTGTGTGTGTAGGTGTGTGTATGTGTGTGTGTGTGTGTGTGTGTGTGTGTACACACGTGTGAAAGTGACAGATGAAGTAGGTCAGCTAGGAATTGAATTAAGATTTTTCTGTGGTGCCCCTGATGCTGATGTAACTCTTTCTCTTTGTTTGTTTTCATAAAACCAGGAAAATGAGTCCAAATGAGGGAATTTGATAGCACCACAAACTGATTTTCAAATTGAGACCGTGTGTGTGTGTGTATATGTGTTTGGTGTGTGTGTGTGTGTGTGTGTGTGCGCGAGTGTGTGTGTGTGTGTGTGTGTGTGCGTGTGTGTGTGTGTGTGTGTTTGTGTGTGTGTGTGTGTGTGTGTGTGTGTTACTGTTCCGGCTTCACCGATATAAACAGACTAAAGCCCAAAGTTCTGAATTCCTTTTTACAAATCCCTAGAACACAAATGTTAGTCTTAACCACAGCGATTGTGCTTGATTACACATTAGCACTGACATGTGCGCCGCAGACGTACGTATGAAATGCACAGATACATCATACACAAATACATTTGTCATGATGTGGTGCAAAACATCCTTTACAATGAAGTGAGTGTGTATTATTGAACGTACAGTGATAACACTAGCTAGACTTTGGATTTGGCCCAGGCCAAAAAAAAAAAAACGCCAAAAAACAAATAAAACCCACAGTGACCCTGAGAGACTTAACAAAATCATGAGAAACAGCTATCCTCCCTGACTGGCACAAACAACATGCAAGAACCTAACAGGTGTGATTTGGCTGGGCTAAATCAGGGTCAATTTAAAAAGCTGAGCCCAAGGTCAGTTGGGCAATAAGCTAACAAGTGAGCCGAAGCTTGAGGTGAAGATGAGGAGGCCTCTTTCTTTAATCCTACAGTTGACGTCGTAATGAGTAGTGCACCTTGAAGATGGGGACTACAGTATGGACTGCAGGGAATGGCAATCACACGGATGTTCTAGGCTGGATAAACAGAACATACAGACATTGTGTGTTTGGATACATTAAATACAGATACACTATAAATACATGCCTAATGTTTTGAGATGTTATGTACATATACATGATATTTAGATACATACATAGACAGACATAGACATAAGTACATGCATTATGTTTAGATACATCATGTACAGATACATATATACACAAATACATTATTTATAGATATGTACAGATACACTGACCTTCATTCATCAAAGTTGTATATAAAAGGGTTCAGATTTGACTGCCTTATGAACTGCTCTGCGTCTCATTCATTAAATGAATGATTTAAGCCCAAATGATGCATCAGTGTGTGAAATCACAACCCCACCTACTTGTACCTCATTTACATATTGTTTACAGTAAGCATGCCTGGATTCATGCAGGTGATTCAGTTGGGAGCAAATAAAACAAGTGCGTTCAGCTTGTGAGCCAAAAGCTGTGCTGGTAGATTATGGCAGGGCTATGAGAGCTTCTGAGCTAAAAGCGCAGAGTAATACGTCTTTAAATGCATTACTGGATTGTCATGTGCACAAATGATGACTATTATTTTTATTTTCTATTTTTATTATTAATTGTTTTGGTTAGTTAACCACAAAGCAGGAATTTTATCAGTTTGTTCAACTAATTATTTACATGAACTCAGACCAGACGTCACACGACTGAGGCGACTGATGCACCAAAGATGAAACTGGCGAATTGTAAGTGTCTGAAATCTGCATGCGTTCATTTAATGGACAAACGATGTTATGTTTAGATGCATTACGTACAGATACATTATGTATAGATATATAATGTACAGACACTAGTGCTGTAGCAGTACACAGTTTAAGATTCGGTATGATACAGTGGCATCTTGATATATTTTTAATACAGCAAATATATGGAATGCCTGAATATGTGCTCTGAATTCATACGTTAATGTTAGTATGTAATATCTTCACAATATGCTTAGTATACATGCAAACACATTAGAGACATAACAATGCACATATTATCAGGTTCAAAGCAATGTTCTACTCTAAGGTCTGAATTCAATTAGATTTTTGATATATTGTGTGCTAAAGGTGTTTTGAGTCTACAGAGGTCTGTTTATAAATTACACAGATTGTTTTGGCTCAGGTCAAGAAAAATTCTCAAACAGAACCTTTTCAATGCCTGCCATGCTGCCCTCCAACAAAACAGACCCCAAACGCCCAACCTTTAGATCCGCTATCCGATTTACAGCCTTACGCCACCACGTCGCTCCTCAGATGAAAGGTGAGGTCAGTTTACAACACCACTTTTACTTGAACATTTGCAGCAGTAACTAGTGACAATTATTATATTTATCATCATTATTATTATTATTATTGATTTTATGATTTTGGTAATTTTATTAAGTTACTATATTGGCAGATCATTTTGTTTAAAGCGTATTTCTTTAGATGTATTCTGTTGATTGATGTAGTACATAAACATTGTCAAAGATTCAAAACAGTTCATTTTGAATTCATTGTGTCTGTGATGTCATAAATAACCAAAACATTTGCATTTACATACGTCTGTCCATTCACTTCACAGCAGTCGTGCCACATCTATTCACACTGAAGTTATAAGGAGTGTTTCAGACTGAACAGCTTTTGGACTGAGGCACAAAACCCGGCAGCCAATTAGAACAGAGATCATTTAGATATTCGAGTCTGTGATTTTACAGCACTCAGAATTAAACAGCCTGTTTAAAGTGATTCTACAACCAAATAATCCGATAATATTCTGACAACAGTCCCAAACTGATAAATATATATGGACACATCAAACAGATTTAAGACCATTTCAGCTCTTTTTTTGGCAGAGAGTTGTGCTATACGGGAGCCCATTCATTTAAACATGTGCATTCATCAGAAATCACTAAATGACCTCCTGGATGTTCGCACCAGATTTTAAACAAGCAGCAAAGGATGAGGAAATCCAACTCTTGTTGATTTAATAAATGATGGAAATTTGGCTGGATGAAACTGATTAGGCCCCTGAAAAAGCACCGTACTGACTCACTGACTGTGGGGTACAACACTATGACTGTGAACGTGAAGAAAACAGGCGAGGAAGAAAGCGTGGGAGACAGAATGTAGCCAGACAGGCATGTAAACTGCACACGTGACACGTGCAAAGCCCGTGAGGTGCGCAGTACGAGTGCAGAGACATGAAGCACTATTGATTTCACTTGCACACCGTACTCTGACAACCATGTTAAATCCACATTAGAGCATCGTTCCCACCGGCACTGCACAGCTTCCTGTTCTTTCTCCTCCAACACACCTGGTTTAGCTCAAGCAGGACTAGATACGAACAAGCTAAAAATACTGCGCTAAAAACCAAGGCTGATAAGTGCTTCTTGACTTGGACATGCAGTTCTAGATAAGGAACATTGGTGGAGAACCTTTAAATTATGTCTTACACAACTTTGAAATGGTTCATGATCTGAGACGTCTTATTTATAAAACATGAAACGCTCTAAAGGAAACAAAAATAAAATAAAATAAGTAAATAAAAAATAAAAAGAAGTTTCTAATGGGGTTCTTGTCTCGTTAGAGAACTTGTGGTCCCATGAAGAGCATGTTGTATTATAAAGAGAGTATATTTAGGCCCATTTAAATTAGAATGAATGCAGTGCAGTGTGTGAAACGTTGAATAAAAGTCTGTCTTCATTCTTCTTGGGTGTATTTTATGAAATGTGGCAGTAATGGTTCATTTTGTCTGATTGCTATATCATCCACCCTTGATTGGATGGGGAAAAGGGGACTGATGTAGCAGATCACACTATATATAAAACATTATAATCAAAACTGCAGATCATTATCTAATAATATTGACCTAATAAAGCAACAATTAGACGCATACCAAAGTCAATTAAACGCTAAATGCTTTAGAATTGCCTGCTGCAAATGTGCAAGTAACCAGTAGAGCGGTAAACTGACCTCGTCTGAGAGGTCAGTCGAGCTGAGAGGAACGAAGTGGTGACGTTCGAGTTCATTTAGGTTTGCTCTAAAGCTGGAAGAGCGAGTTAGAAATGATGCTGCCAGTCAAGGCAGAACTTTAGAAGCATCAGTCAGTAACTTAACAGGCTACAGCATCACGTTTCATTTGCTTTGTTTATGGTGCCGCTTTTGTTAGGCACTGGATTCATGTGGTCACTGCCACCACCAGAGCTGGGAAGCAGTGGAACACGTCAGGTGTAATGCCGTCACGTAGTTCTGCAAGGTAGCTGTTTTCTCCTACAGGCTCTTTCACTACGGTTCGTTGGGAGAGCTGTACAGTACTGGAAAAAAGTCAAAGACCTCCTTTCATTCATTTAATTTGGCCATTTTTTTAAGCAGAAAACATTTTTAACAGAAAATTACCCAGAGGCCTCCACAACTGACTACAATTTAAATTTTTCAGTGGTAAGTGGGTAGACTTTCTTACAGTGTCCACTGACTTTCTTACAGTGTCCACTGACTTGCTTAGTGTCCACTGACTTGCTTACAGTGTCCACTGACTTGCTTACAGTGTCCACTGACTTTCTTAGTGTCCACT
The DNA here is from genome assembly GCF_015220715.1 of Pygocentrus nattereri. NCBI lineage: Eukaryota > Metazoa > Chordata > Actinopteri > Characiformes > Serrasalmidae > Pygocentrus > Pygocentrus nattereri. The sequence continues at coordinate 552,703 of NC_051224.1, forward strand.
GACTTGCTTACAGTGTCCACTGACTTTCTTACAGTGTCCACTGACTTTCTTAGTGTCCACTGACTTGCTTACAGTGTCCACTGACTTGCTTAGTGTCCACTGACTTGCTTACAGTGTCCACTGACTTGCTTACAGTGTCCACTTACTTGCTTACAGTGTCCACTTACTTGCCCTATAGTGTCCACTGACTTGCTTTTAGGTTTTTAAAATAAATCTGCAGGGAAATTATTCCTCACTTCCAAAGTTCAGTCTTAGAAGTTCACATATCCTGCAAATCCCAAACGCATGCAGTGATGTGATGTCTGGGCTCTGGGCTGATCCGCTTATTATTCATCAGTTTCTTTCTTTGCAAATCTTTTTTGTCTATTTAATTTTCTCAGTAACAGCTTGACACCTACACAAATTTGTAACTTGCACATGTACAACAAGCAATGGACCTTGGAGCAGTGGACGAATGTCACCCAGTCCAATGAGTCCCATTTCCTTTTTTCATCCCAGGGATGGCCTGGGACATGTATGCCATTTACCTGAAGAAGTGATGGCACCAGGATGCACTGAGGGAAGAACACAAGCCAGTGGAGGGACTGTGATGCTCTGGGCAATGTTCTGCTGGGAAACCCTGGGACGGGGCATTTATGTGGACATGCGGACCACACACATTGTTGTGGAATGGATGAGGAACATAACGAACAGTGTTCTCAGATCTCAGATCTCAATTTGATTGAACATCTATGGGATATGCTGCAACTTATGAATATGCTAATCAGTCAATATCTTGATAAAATAAGGCTTTATTTTGACATAGTCTAGATCATTTATTTCAACATAACTGGCCCAAAGCCCAAGAAAATAAAACATTATTGTGATATAATCAGTCAACACTTTGAGAAAATGAATTATTTTAACATAATCAGTCAAAGTCTTGAAGAAATAGGACACCATTTAAAATCTACAGAACATAAACTATTACTTCTACATCATCGAAATCATTGGGTCACCAGTACTTTTGTCCTTATGTTGGTTCTTGTTTAGGATTGTTTAAGTGTTTAATATTTACCCCCTTAAAATGTTTCAGTGCCCCTGTAAAAAATCTGGTGCTGCCCCTGAATTTTACAGTCACCACTGACACAGCTCACATAGTTATGCCTACCATTTATATGAAGTAACTGGTTGATGATAGGATTATTATGACAGTAGTATTTAAAAGAAAGTACTGCATGTAATTTAACAATTAGACAGTTTTTTACGTCACTAAGTTTGCTGAGTGCAAGAACAGAATAACTAGGCCAATGACATGGATTCCCGGTATGTCTCGCAGATCAAGTGGTTAGTAATGCCCCACTTATCACAACGGTCAGACTAGTGCTTACGTTAGCTTAGACTCAAGCAAGCATATAGACTATTTAGTAGGGGATGTGGGGGATTGGTGATGCAGTTGGATAATCACTGATTCACTGTGACACAGTTACACTGCTGAGCATGAGGGCCAGTTTACACCTCGTTCATCTTGATAAATTTACATTTACGGCATTTGGCTGACGCTCTTATACAGAGTTTTATACAGTAGGCGAAGGTGGTGTTAGGAGTCTTGCCCAAGGACTCTTATTAGTATAGTGTAGGGTGTTTTGCTGTGGTGGGGACTGAACCCCAGTCTACAGCATAGAAGGCAGAGGTGTTACCCACTACCCTAACCAACCACTATATACCCACTACACCAACCAACCAGATATTACAGCTAGTTACAGCGACTTGGTAGTGGTAGTAGCTACTGGACATGTAGGCACTGAAGCTGTTATAGACATAGAAATGTAGCCTTTTGCAAGAAAATGTGAAAGCTGTGATGTTTTCTTATGTAGCACATATTAAAGGGCCCATATCCTTTTTTATATGTTTGGAAAACCTCAAATCATTCACCCCTCAGTCCATATGGCCTTTATATGGAAATTAAGCTGCAAAAAGCTCATTTTACTTCACTGTTTTCATGTATTATATCCACCATTCCTCAGTCTGCGTTTGATAGCACAACTGCAGCTGCCTTCATTAAAAAAGTTCATCTATTCATCAAGAAATATAAACAAAACTCAAAAATGAAAAGAACGATAAATGGAGATACAAGGTTTAGTCCAGATAGTGAGGATGTAAACACAATAAACCACTGTTAGGAATGTTCACCTGCTCATATATCAGCTCAGTTTTGTAAATCATACACGTTTCACAAATGAACAAAAAATGCATAAAAGGCAGAAATCGCATTTTATGTGACCCCCAGTAAAGTAGCGTGTCTGGGTTTGCAGGGTTAGCAGTTCCATACGAGCTTGTTTGGTTCTAACAGCATTAGAACCGGACAGTAAAACAGGAGCAAACAGCAAAAAGAGCAGCTGTAACAGAAAATTCATAGTATATGAAAATATGTTACATAATACAACCCCATTTACAAAAAAGCTGGGACATGTAAATAAAAACAAAATTCAGTGACGTGCGAATCATTTAAACCCAAAATTTAATTGAAGATAATACAAAGACAACAAATCAAATGTTGAAACTGAGAGTTTTTATTGTTTTTGAAAAACCGATGCCCATTTTAAATTTGATGCCAACAACACGCTCCAAAAAAGTTGGGACAGGAACGACAAAAAGCTGGTAAGTTAATGTGTAATGCTTAAAAAAACACCTGATGTTTCATTGGCAACAGGTCAATAACACGACTGGGTGTAAAAGAGACGCCGCGTCTTTCAGAAGTAAAGATGATTAGGGGGTCACCTCTGTGAAAGACCGCGTGATCAAAAGGAACAACAATTCAAAAACTGATAAGAGGCATTTTCAGTTAAATACAGACTTTAAATGATTTGCACATTTCATTTTGGTTTTATTTACACTTTTCACAGTGTCCCCAACATGAAAATGGGGTTTTATTTAAAAGTGTCTTTATTTAAGAAGCAAAATATTCAAGCAACCGATTGATATGCTTGCTTGATTATGCTTGCATGAGTGGCCTCAGCTAACGTAAAACAGAGAAGCGGGACATTTCGTGCCACTGCCTGAGCATCGTGGCCCACGTTAAGGTGAATCTGGACTTTCTGCTGTGATCATCGCTGATGAGTTTCCAGAGCAGCAGAGACTGAAATAAGACACTTTCAAATCCCTCAGAAAGGTGGACATTTGTGGACATCTTTTTTTGGACAAAGCACCTGTCGCTGCAGCGGATCTTCATGTTCTAAATACAAGACTAACTTTCAGGACTAGGACAGTTTGTGTTCTGCACTCTGACGTAATTAAATAAAGCTCGTTTCAGCCTTTCCCCTCAGTCTGGAGCGGAGCTGCTCCCAAGAGTGTTCTTCAGCTGAAATGTCACTATGTCCCTCAACAACTGTGCTTAAACACTTCCTGCTCTTCATCCAGGCCTGTCTGGGAGAATTACAGCGCAGCTAATTTGTTTTAAATTGCTCGAGGTGTTTGGGTGCATCCGGCAGCAACATCACAGCGGAGGTCATTTTAGGTCTCAACATTTTTTGTTTGAACTTGATTCAAGATTCAAAGATTCAAAGATCTTGATTGACAAGAAATTTCAGCCTGAGGGGAAAAAATGCAGTTCTTGCGGCTAAAAATTGGACTAAATTAAAATTCTCTAATAAAGCCCCAAGAATCCGCTCCGATCCGCACCCTACAGACTCAAGAATCGACTCGAACTCTTTTCATGAGGACCTCTGCTTGATCAACTCGTGAGTTGTTCTGGCGTTTGTTCTTCTTCTCTTCATATATATATATATATATATATATATATATATATATATATATATATATATATATATATATATATATATGTATATAGCTCATTAATTTGGTTGAAGGTATCCATGGTAACATCTAAATCAGGTCACCTCAAACAGGTCTGCTACAAAAATGATATGCATGCACAGCCTCTGACAATTCCAGCAGAAATATTAATGATTAACTGAATTCATTAATAGCATCCAGGTCATGTTTTGGAATATTCTACAGATTTTGCAAATCATCCTGCTGTTATTTATTAGTGCTTAGTCACAGTGGACACCTGGATAACACCTGGATCCTTGAAATATGGGTTAACTTAATAGGGAAATATCTTTCCTTAAAGTAGGTCACTGTGTTGAAAAGACAGCACTCTTTGAGACGGACCACCATTGTCATGGCAGGTGTTTCAGGTGGTCGGCACCAGTTTAAAGTGGGTTTTTTGGGTGAACACTGGCTTCACAATAGACATTTTGACTTTTCTTTTCTCAATTTAGCATTAAAGTTTCAAACTATACAATGTGTACAATAGAGGACAATCAGAAAAATAAAAGAGGTTCGCTTTCAAAAACATACACAAATAACGACATAACTCCGTCTCGTGAATTAAAAGAGCACTGATTATCCAATCAAGCAGCTGCAGTGAGTCAGACGACTCACAGGTTGCAGGTGTTCCATTCAAGACGCCCAAAGCCGCACCGACAGGCCTTGATATCAGGCAAAGCAAATGACGTCAGCTCCTTGTTTCAAAGGGGGGAAAGGCCTGAAATGTCATCCTTTTATTAAGTCTTTGAAAGGACAGTTACATTTGTGTCATCCTTGTCATTTAGGTTTGCTTTGTTTTTGTTTTAATGGTATATGACCGGGTTATGTAACTTCATGAATCACTGCACTGGTTTTTATCCTTACTTGTGTTTTGATATCCCTACTGTGTAGAGCTGGAGAGAAATGTTTCCAGGTGTGTAGCCTTTTCTCTCCTTCTTTCACACTTTTTACAGAAGCTGAATGAGGAGGCAAAATAGGTCAAAACTGATGAATGGGGAAGGATCAGGCAGTTACATTAGAACTGAGAACACCTCACAGGCGCTCCTCTGCCGGATAATTTCCGCTTGGCCTAGATTTGAGTTTGAGCAGATACATTTAGTTTGTCGAGTTTCGCAAACATTGCTTTTGATGGCATCTACAGGACGTGTCTTACGCTCTTCTGTCAAGTAGGGCATGAACTCGCTTGTTTATTAACACTCTTCGTTACACACTGTACAGTAGAAAAAGTAAAAGTAAGTTCAGAACTAGTAAGTTTGGTAAAAGTAGGTTTAGAACGAAAGATATTGGGCCAGATTCATGAAACTTGGCAGTAAATAGGTGTGCAGTATTTTCTCAGCAATAGCTGATCAAAAGTGACATGTAGGTTTTTACATCATAAAGACAAACGTAAAGTGAGGCTCTGTTTAGCTGCCAAAATGGATCCGATCCGTCAAAGGAGTAACAAAACCTTCAGAAATAGAGCAATGAACTCAAAGAAGAGCCGACAAATTACAGCCAATTGTTCAGTATAGAGTGAACGTTTCTGTACCGGATGATGTTGTTGACACTACAAAAACATTTTAAAACTTAACTGTAAATATTTAAGCATGTAAGATTTAATTTCTCACTCTTAAGAATTTGCACCCTTTTCTGGTTCTTTTCTATTACAGTAATAATTTTTAATCACATTACTGAAAGGTTAACATGGTAATTTTCTATTTTTTTTCACATGATTAAAAATAAATTAACATGATGAAATTCCAATTACTATGCTAAATCATTTTAGTTTTCATTTTATTTTTCTTGATTTCAGGAATTCAGTGTATTCACGTGAAAATTTAATAATTCTGTTTTTACTAACAAGAAATTAATTGTCATTTTCACACATGTAACCTGATTTCTTTGTAAAAATCCACTTTTAACTGAAAAATAGGTTTAAAAAACAAAAGTTCTTACAATAAAATCAATATTAAATGTATTATTAAATGTGTTATTAAATGTGTTATTAGAATCTCAACATGTCAAATTACTCTTCGCTTATTTGCATGACAGACTAAACCTACTTTCCAGGTAATTCACCAAACATCAAATCTGCCAATCAAAATCCTGCTCCAGCAAGTCTTCTTCCTCCTCGTGTACTCCAGGAAAAGCAGCTGCAAGGTTTTCCAGGGAAAATTACTGGCAGAGTGGTGTGGGTGTTATTTGGCGTTATATGATATGAATTGCTACTAGCACATGTCCAATATGACTAAGATTAATCACTGTTTTTGGTTTAAATTATATTTCCACATGACAAACAATTCACCAGTTGGTGCAGTAGAAAAACAACCGACTCAGCATTCATGATACGCATGATCTTGTGTGTTTGAATAATTAAGTGAAAGGGGCGTGTTCAAAATAATAGCAGTGTGGAGGTCAATGTGAGGTCAATCACTCTGTGAAGAAACAGGTGTGAATCAGGTGGCCCTTATTTAAGGGTGAAGCCAGCACATGGTGTACACGCACTTCTCCTTGAAAGCCTGAGAAACATGGGTCGTTCGAGACGCTGTTGGGAAGAACAGCGTACTTTGATTAAGAAGTTGATCGGAGAGGGTAGATCTTATAAAGAAGTGCAGGCAGTGATGGGCTGTTCAGCTAAAATGATCTCCAGCGCTTTCAAATGCAAAGCTAAACCAGAGACGTGGAAGAAAACGGAAGACCATTCGAATGGATAGAAGAACAGCCAGGAGGCCAAAGGCTCAGCCAGTGGTCAGTTCCAGGATGATCAAAGACTCAAGTTACCTGTGAGTACTGTGACTGTTGAAAAAATACAATTTGCCAAAGAGCACATCGTGGGCTGCCGTGGGCTGGAGGTCAGGGAACTGGCCCTGTGACCGGACGGTTCGCCGGTTCGATCCCCTCGGCTGACAGGCCATGACTGAAGTGTCCTTGAGCAAGACGCCTAACCCCCAACTGCTCCCTGGGCGCTGCGGATTGGGCTGCCCACCACTCCGGGCAAGTGTGCTCACTGCCCCCTAGTGTGTGTGTGCTCACTAGTGTGTATGTGGTGTTTCACTGCACGGGTGGGTTAAATGCAGAGGTGGAATTTAAATAGCATCACTTAACATCAACTGGCCTAAAGAGAAACGGAGAAACATTTTGTGGACTGATGAAAGTAAAATTGTTCTTTTTGGGTCCAGGGGCCGCAGACAGTTCGTCAGACGACCCCCAAACTCTGAATTCAAGCCACAGTGCACTCTGAAGACAGTGAAGCATCATGATATGGGCATGTTTCTCTGCCTATGGTGCCGGGCCTGTTTACCGCATACCAGGGACCATGGACCAGTTTGCATATGTCAAAATACTTGAAGCGGTCATGTTGCCTCACGCTGAAGAGGAAATGCCCTTGAAATGAAGTTTCAGCAAGACAACGACCCTAAACACACCAGTAAACCAGCAAAATCTTGGTTCCAGTCCAACACAATTGAGGTTATGGAGCGGCCAGCCCAATCCCCGGACCTTAAACCGATATGACTTTTGGGGTGACATCAAAAATGCCGTTTTTGAGGCAAAACCACGAAATGCAAATGAACTGTGGGATGTAGTCAAAGCATCCTGGGCTGGAATACCAGTTGACAGGTGCCAGAAGTAGAGGCTCTAGGCAACAGAGATTGTTCTAAAAACCTGTGGGTGTACAACTAAATATTAGGATAGTGATTCACAGGACGGCTAAATCCTTCAAAAATAAAATTAAATTAAAAATACATATTTTGAGTTTGTAAAGATAAATGCAGACACTGCTTTTTTTGAACAGCCCAATGTTTATTTTTTTGTTATTTTCTGTAAATTAGTTAAAAATGATATACTTTTCTCTTCATGTTTTGATTTAGAAAAGTGTGCAATGTTCCCGAGGCATGGAAATAAAGACTATTATAAAGATTTTGTGCTTAACTCATGTTTTTGAACACACTGCTAATTATTTTGAACACTACTGTAAGTGACGGAAAAGTGCGGCCATACCTCACATTACGGCAAAACGGCATTAATCCTCAATCACGGATGATTAAACGTGTTAATTAAACCTCTGTGCTATTTGCTCTTAACGTCAAAGCTGCCGGTGTGTTTTTTTTATCTGGTCAATTGACTCTGAGGTTGTGTTCAGACTTGGCAGGCTTGGTTTGTCCCTGCAGAGGCTGAACTTGCTGCCCTTCCAAACACACCCTGGTGTGGCTCATTGAAGTTGTAATATCTGGAGAACTTCGCTGTGACTGGTGAGAATTTGTATGAATCTGCTGAACAGTCGCAAACGCTGTGTACAAATGGCTGTTCAGTGCGAACTGTAGAACTTACACTGCCCCACTATGTTCATCAGAACTCATGGGAATCTCATGGGATGGAGCGATTCTGGAGGAAGAGAGAATTCCGAAGCTGGAACTTCCTGAAAAGCCACTCTGAGCAAAATCACACCACTCTGCTCTCACCTCAGCTCCGTCCCCGTACCACTCACAACCATCCTGATTCTCAGCGTCTAAACCGCATTACTTCTGTTTGAGTGGCATGGCATTCTGAGGGTCTGGGATAGAGGGATGTCAATTCAAAATATCACTCAAATGTTTTGTGCAGTCAATAATACACACGAAAAACTCCGCATTGTGGTAGTATTGACAGAGAGAAAGACAGAATACACACTTAGCTGCATTCAAGTGGGATTGCATTACGAAAGGGCATTGTGTATTTTCTTTATACCCAAAACACCAGCAGGCTCTCTAACCTAATTCCATGTCGCAGCTTTGGGTACAGGTGCAGCTTAAGGGTATAACCGCAGCAGAAGACCAGCTCCATCACATTTTTACCTAAACAACAGGGAAAGCACTCTAAATAATTAATGGTTGTTTTACTTGGGCTGTTAACCTCTTTCTAGAGCACAAGCACAGGATAAACAAGCAACTGAGGACAATATTTCTTCTTGCAGGGACACTGAGGACAGTTGTTTTTGTTGGTTTCCAGTGCACAACAATTATATGAATTAGACACTCCAATTTAATGGATTTATTATTTCTTAAAGACAGCAAAAGGACTAATCTTTTACAACCCCATTTCCAAAACGTTGGGATACTGTGAAAATAAAGGCAAAATGCAATGATGCGCAAATTATTTAAACCCTACATTTCAGTGAAGATGGTTCAAAGACAAATTATCAAATTAACTAACATTTTATTGCTTTTTGGAAAATATATGCCCGTTTTGAAATTTGATTCCAACAACACGATCAGGGCAAAAAAGACAGTATCTGCTGGCCGTGATCTTTGGGCCCTCAGGCAGCACTGCATTAAAAACAGACATGATTCTGTAGTGGAAATCACTGCATGGGCTCAGAAACACTTCTGAAAACCACTGTCTGTGAACACAGTTCATCACTGCATCCACAAACGCTGTTAAACTCTAAAACACGAAGAAGAACCCAAATATAAACAGGATCCAGAAACGCTGCCACCTTCTCTGGGCCTGAGCTCATTTAAAATGGACTGAGGGGAAGTGGAAAAGTGTCCGGCGGTGCGACGAATCAACATCTGAAATTCTTTAGGAAATCATGGACACTGTGTCCTCCGGGCTGAAGACCACTCAGCCTGTTATCAGTGCTCAGTTCTAAAGCCAGTATTCATGATGGTTTAGGGGGCATTAGTGCTCATGGCCTGGGTGACTGTAACAGTTGATTCTTAGGAACAGGAAAAGGATCCATGTTCAGGTTAAAGGTTGCTAAATAAAACAGGGAAATCCAAGGGGCAAGGTCGAAGACAGAAAAGGAGGTCAAAAGCAGTCAGCAAAAAAACAGGCAAAAGTATCCAAAAGGGCAAGAGCAAAAATCAGTCCAAAGACGAGGTAACAGTCCAAAACACCAAAACAACACAGGAATAAACAAGGCTTGGTTAGGCAAACGCTGAGGAACTGGTAATACTTCCCAAAGTGTGAGTGCAACTGAGAGGTTTTATAGCAGAGAAGAGTGGAAATGAGGATCAGGTGGAGCTCATTAGGGTTGTCGTTAGAGCTCAGGAGAGGAAGACCTCTGGTGGCCAGAAGGGGGATTGCTGACAGTGACGTGATCATCTGTGAAGGCACCATTAATGCTGAATGACATATACATGTTTTAGCAACATATGCCGCCATCCAGACGACGTCTTTTTCAGGAACACCCATAACTATTTGGACTTTTTTGGAACATGTTACAGGCATCAAATTTAGAATAAGTGTGTATATATACTCAAAAAACTACATTTTATAAGGTAAGACATTAAATTGTTTTATACCATTTCTAATGTGATCCAGATCAAACTGAATTTTATTAATAAATACCAATTACTGCTTTCTGTTGTCATTAGCATTTCACATATTGTCTATTTTTATTGGAACTGCGTTTGTACATATTTAGTTGATTTTCAAAGTAAAAATAAGTTCCTTTACAGAGAGCACACTTAAATATGGTATATTTTGCAAAATTTAGTGCTGTTACTTTTTATTTTTTCATAATTGATTTATTTTTAGATTTTGTTACGACCCAGTCAGGCAGTAACAATATGAAAAGAGTGAGAAGTGGTGATGTGAGCGGGAGATGAAACGCCAAATGCAACTATTAAGTTCAAGACTGCATTATGTAACTAGTGCAAAACAACAGTAGATTAACACACCGGCAACAACCTCAGGAATGGCCCAGGCCAAAACAACAAACAAACCCAAACTAACTGTACAACACAAACTCCCTTCCCTGCATACAAACAAAAAGAAATCCTCCCACACTAAACAAACACACAAACGCCAGCCACTCCGACAGCCGGGTCACATCGACTATTTACACACATACAAGATATACACAGTCTTCAGGCTAAATCGTGGTCAAAACAAGCAGAACAGGCAATGGAAGCAAAATATACACAAAAGCAAGTGACATAATGAGGAAGTCTCCTGGAGTCTTAGCCATCTTGGGCCTCTTTAAGCAGGTGGGGAGAGATGAATCCATGGAATGGATCAGCAGCAGGGTCCGGTAACGGCAAGGGGGATGTCATGGGATGGAATATGGAATGAGTGCAAAAACACAAGGAATAACCATTTATATTATTTCTTTTTTTAATGAATTTGACGTTTTGGAAAATTAAAGGGAAAAAATAAAGCACAAAACAGGGAATGTGACTTTTGCACGTTTTGTTTTATTTCTTATCCAATATTAAGCAAATAAACAGTAATTGTACATTCAAGTGTGCAGAAATGTGTTATTCGTAGAGGATGCGTTTTTTAACTTATTTTCACTTCCAAAATCAACAAAGCACATAGTTGTAGCAGGAATATTTCGCTGTTTATTTGAAAAATAGTTGTATTTTTATATATGTTTATTTTTTCTGTTTCGCTCGGGGCGACCAGTACGGTGGTGTCTAGGCTCCAGCCCTCCTCATGATGTGCAGCAACACCACTGGAAAAGGTAAATAAACCCAAAACTATTGCCAGACATTAAGACTAAAGTGATCAAGTTCATGGTGACCTGTATCTTAGTGGCCTCGAGCAAACTGCCCCTGCTTCCCAGCAGTGATGGCCTGGCTGCTGTGGAAATTATGTCTAAGGTGACAGTGAGTGCCATTTGTGGTTGCTAGGCATAGGCTGGACACTGTGTCACCTTTTCTTAGCTCCTCTCCACAGTGACTTTGCCTCTTTTAAATCCCCCCAGTCACGCCCACACCTCCACACACTGTGTCCCAAACATAGTTCAGCCATCAAATGCAGCAAGTGAAAGAGAGAAGCTGCTGATTGTTGCAGCATAAATGACATTTAAACCACATTCAGTCAGCTTGTTTCTGCCCTCATTCACACATCGTAACCAACAACCCTGGCTGAGTGTATGTGTGCAGGTTTTGGTAATTGAGGACTTCAAGTGAAACAAATTGCCTAACAATAGACCCGCAAAGCAAATTAGCTGCCTTTGTTGAACTGTAGTGATTTTGATTAGTCGAGAACAAATTAATCAGTGTCAATTAATCAGGAGCTAATTTGCTGGGTGGTCTTAAGGAGTTCAAACAGTAGAGTGAAATTAACTTGCACACACAAAAGAACTGCAATGCACCTCCAATGTATCCAGATGGGTTTATGATGACACAATAAATGTATTGATGAATGGAGGAACCTGTTCATATTGAGGCTAATGCAGAGGAAGTATGTCATTTTTAATAGCTCCATTTATGTATTAATTCCTTATGGTTACTCCACCTCCTCATATAGCCTAAAATGAATAGTGGCACTGCACATGGTTCTCCAGTTCTGCTCTGAATAAGAAAACCTTTTCGGAGTTTTTTAGGAACAGCACTGCCTCTGCTGTGCTGTGAGCAATGCTCACTTCTATTTATCAAGTAGCAAGAAAAGGATCTTGCAATTTGTAAAAATCCTCACTAGTATACTGTGCAACTGGCCGCAGAATGACCACTGCTGCTTACAAACAAAATTCACTTAAAACCTCAAAATCCCACACTTATTACAATACGGCTTATTATTCAGTAACTGCAGGGTCTTTAATGTAAACTGGCTGAGCTGTTCTTAGGCTATAGGAAGGTGTAATAAAGCTTTGGGCCCACCAGCGCATCCTGGACATTTAAGTGGTTAATATTAATAAAAGAAAAGTCATTACTATTAATATACGATTCACACTAAATGAAGCTCCAACAGTCCAAAGAACACAGTTCCACTGCTGCACAGCCCAGTGCGGGTGGGCTTTATACCCCTGTAGCTGGTGGTAGTGGTGGTTGGTGGTCATGTTTGGGCATTAAGCACTATGGCAAGGACAAAATACATGAAGTGCCCAATGGAGCCTTATAGCCTCTCTTAGCATTTATAGCAGTTGTGCTAGCAGACTAAAGCTCAGAAGCATAAAAATGAAAACATTTAAAAACATTTTATTACTATTTAAAAAATAAACAGGATTTACAAAGTTTTCAGTGCTGACACACATCTGATGACTGAGAAAATATAAATGTGGGCTTTGGTTGAAAGCAAAAGAATTGCGGAAAGCTCGTTAACATTAACGGAACCAGGGAAATCTTGCTGGACACCAACATGGCATGTTTTCATGCCAGATAAGAAGGTTTCTGATGAGGCTGCTCCTTCAGACGAGCTGTCTACAGCTAACACTAGAGTTAATTGGTGCAATATTTTGCTGAGTAGAAAACATTTAATACAGGTTATAATCACACGGTCCTGTTTAATCTGACCAAGTTAACTGACCAAGATCATTTTCAACAGCTTTTTTATAAAGTTATTGAAAAGCTAACTTAGCTCACTACTCATCTTCGTGTTAGTTCTGTCACGTCATTTATTATTAGACACATATATCTAATTTCATTGGTTTATGTTGCTCAAATGGACAAGCCGTCCTCACGTCCAGCTGCTGCAGAGCATCCCTTTCTACTGGCAGTGCCTTTCTATGGAGGTTATCGCAGATGTATGTGTGCAATTGAACACCTGTGTTAGAATGGGTGTAGCTGAATTCACTAATTATAAAGAGTGTCTGGAAACTATTTGCTCATGTAATAAAGCCTATATCTTTATATGGCACCACCCTGGCCCAACTAGCATCCAATCAAGACTAGGTTTCACACAAATCAGCTCTCCTGTGCTTTTGAAGTAGCAAATTACAGCAAAGTGTGTGAGTGCTTGAGCTTAAGAGTGTTAGATATTGGTTGTGCAAAGCATCTAAGCTTTTAATGGCTGATTGTGACCAAGGGGGTCCAGTCGGCTGTCATGGTAACGAGGTCTCACCAGCATGCGCTAGACTTCCAGGTAAGACCAGTCCAACTACACCCTCTTTATTATCTCCATTTAATGTGCTATAAAACAAATGTTCCTATGGTGTGCGTCTGGTTGCCATGGAAACACTTCATTTGACAGGACAGTCATTAAGTTGTAAACTGCATTTGGAACAAATCGTTCCTTTTGCTACAGCAAGTAATCTGGTGAGTGATTGTGTAATTCAGACTTTTTAGTACTAAATGCATTAAATACACTTTTTGATAACAGGTTACCTCAAGAGACTCCACCCCCTAAGGAGAAAGGCTGCTGGTGTGGAAACCAGAGAGCTGCATCATCTGTTTTTTGTGCAAATAAGACTAAAGACAGATGCTCTCTTATACAGAAAAGAGCAAGGGATCTAGAAGGAAAATACCCGTCTCAAGCAGAGAAGTGCATTCTGACTAATTCTGACCTTCCAGGAACGTCACGTATGTTTCACCTGTGAAGTGTGCAAACATTTTTATTTACAAGTAAGCTAATTTTTTTCCAAATGTAAATAACTTTTAACACATGATGACGTTTTTCATGTGATTTCACATGATTTCACGTGATCACGGTATCACACGTTTTGTTATGTGAGATATTTTTAGCACGTGTGCAAAACCCACATTCAGATTTTATTCACATTCATATTAACTGTTCTGTAAAGGTCTGTAGGGACATTTCACCACAGTGAAGGAAAAGCAATGCTAAATATATCAATAAGCTGTGGTTTTACCTTTTTTAGGCGACAGCACTGGTGTTGCACAATAATCTAGTGTCAGGTCAAGTCAAGTCAAGTCAGGTCAGGCTGTATCGCCATTTCAGCTACATACAAGTACACAGTGAAATGAAACAACATTCCTGCAGGAAATTGGTGCAACACAGAAATACAAGTGCAAAACAATGCAATAAACACAGTGCAGACAATACAGTACAATAAATAAACACTAAAGATATGAGACAATAAATACAAATCAGAACTCTGGCAGTACAGGAGAGTACATGAGCATAGCAGTCACTGTGGTTGCATCCAGAGCAGCGATGGAATACAGTATTTGCTTGTTACAGTAATTTCAGGGACATCAGCAGATATTTTGTTGGAAGAGTAACAGAGACTGTCTCTTCAGATGGGCTAATGCACTAACAGGCTTAACAAGGGTCACACTGGATGCTCATAGGGACTTGTTTCTTCTCCTCAGTGGACAATGTGGCATCATCACCAAATGTAAGCAAGCTGAGACACAATACACTATACACTATACACTATACACAATACACTATACACTATACACTATACACTATACACAATACACTATACACAATACACTATACACTATACACTATACACAATACACAATACACTATACACTATACACTACACACTATACATTATACACAATACACTATACACTATACACTATACACAATACACTATACATTATACACTATACACTATACACTATACACAATACACTATACACTATACACAATACACTATACACTATACACTATACACTATACATTATACACTATACACTATACACTATACACAATACACTATACACTATACACTATACACAATACACAATACACTATACACTATACACTATACACAATACACTATACACAATACACTATACACTATACACTATACACAATACACAATACACTATACACTATACACTACACACTATACATTATACACAATACACTATACACTATACACTATACACTATACACAATACACTATACATTATACACTATACACTATACACTATACACAATACACTATACACTATCAACTATACACTATACACTATACACTATACACAATACACTATACACTATACACTATACACAATACATTATACACTATACACTATACACTATACACAATACACTATACACTATACACTATACACAATACATTATACACTATACACTATACACTATACACAATACACTATACACTATCAACTATACACTATACACTATACACTATACACAATACACTATACACTATACACTATACACAATACATTATACACTATACACTATACACTATACACAATACACAATACACTATACACTATACACTATACACAATACACTATACACTATACACTATACACAATACACTATACATTATACACAATACACAATACACTATACACTATACACTATACACAATACACAATACACTATACACTATACACAATACACTATACACTATACACTATACACAATACACAATACACTATACACTATACACAATACACTATACACTATACACAATACACAATACACTATACATTATACACAATACACTATACACTATACACAATACACAACACACAATAAACTATACACTATACACAATACACTATACACTATACACTATACACAATACACTATACACTATACACAATACACTATACATTATACACAATACACTATACACTATACACAATACACAACACACAATAAACTATACACTATACACAATACACTATACACTATACACTATACACAATACACAATACACAATACACTATACACAATACACTATACACAATACACTATACATTATACACAATACACTATACACTATACACAATACACAATACACAATACACTATACACTATACACAATACACTATACACTATACACTATACACAATAAACAATACACTATACACTATACACAATACACTATACACTATACACAATACACTATACATTATACACAATACACTATACACTATACACAATACACTATACACAATACACTATACACAATACACTATACACTATACACTATACACTATACACAATACACAATACACTATACACTATACACTATACACTATACACAATACACTATACACTATACACTATACATTATACACAATACACTATACACTATACACTATACACAATACACTATACACTATACACTATACACAATACACAATACACTATACACTATACACAATACACAATACACAATACACTATACACTATACACAATACACTATACACTATACACTACACACAATACACTATACACTATACACAATACACTATACACTATACACAATACACAATACACTATACACAATACACTATACACAATACACTATACACTATACACAATACACTATACACTATACACAATACACAATACACTATACACTATACACAATACACTATACACAATACACTATACACTATACACAATACACTATACACAATACACTATACACTATACACTATACACAATACACTATACACTATACACAATACACAATACACAATACACTATACACTATACACAATACACTATACACTATACACTATACATTATACACAATACACTATACACTATACACTATACACAATACACTATACACTATACACTATACACAATACACTATACACAATACACTATACACTATACACAATACACTATACATTATACACTATACACAATACACTATACACAATACACTATACACTATACATTATACACAATACACTATACACTATACACAATACACAAAACACTATACACTATACACTACACACAATACACAATACACTATACACTATACACAATACACTATACACTATACACAATACACTATACATTATACACAATACACTATACACAATACACAATACACTATACACAATACACTATACACAATACACTATACACTATACACAATACACTATACACTATACACAATACACAATACACTATACACTATACACAATACACTATACACTATACACTATACACAATACACTATACACTATACACAATACACTATACACTATACACTATACATTATACACTATACACTATACATAATACACTATACACTATACACTATACATAATACACTATACACCATACACTATACACTATACACAATACACAATACACTATACACTATACACTATACATAATACACTATACACTATACACTATACACAATACACAATACACTATACACTATACACAATACACAATACACAATACACTATACACTATACACAAAACACTATACACAATACACAATACACAATACACTATACACTATACACAATACACTATACACTATACACTATACACAATACACTATACACAATACACAATACACAATACACTATACACTATACACAATACACTATACACTATACACTATACACAATACACTATACACAATACACTATACACTATACACTATACACAATAGACTATACACTATACACAATACACAATACACAATACACTATACACAATACACTATACACTATACACTATACACTATACACAATACACAATACACTATACACTATACACTATACACCATACACAATACACTATACACTATACACTATACACTATACACTATACACACGCTTACATTTGCATGAGGAGGTGGAGTAATGCAGTTATTACTGCTGTCTCTATTTTAGGCTAGCCTGAAGCCGCCATGTCAGTTATTTTTATGGACTAATTTAATTTACAATGTGGCATCATCACCAAATGTAAGCAAGCTGAGACACAATACACTATACACTATACACTATACACAATACACTATACACTATACACTATACACTATACACAATACACAATACACTATACACAATACACTATACACAATACACTATACACTATACACTATACATTATACACAATACACTATACACTATACACTATACACAATACACTATACACTATACACTATACACAATACACTATACACAATACACAATACACTATACACAATACACTATACACAATACACTATACATTATACACTATACACTATACACAATACACTATACACAATACACTATACACTATACACTATACACAATACACAATACACTATACACAATACACTATACACAATACACTATACATTATACACTATACACTATACACAATACACTATACACTATCAACTATACACTATACACTATACACAATACACTATACACTATACACAATACATTATACACTATACACTATACACTATACACAATACACAATACACTATACACAATACACTATACACTATACACAATACACTATACACTATACACTATACACAATACACTATACATTATACACAATACACTACACACTATACACAATACACTATACACTATACACTATACACAATACACTATACACAATACACTATACACTATACACTATAAACAATACACAATACACTATACACTATACACTCTACACTATACACAATACACAATACACTATACACTATACACAATACACAATACACAATACACTATACACAATACACTATACACTATACACAATACACAATACACTATACACAATACACTATACACAATACACAATACACTATACACTATACACTATACACTATACACAATACACAATACACTATACACAATACACTATACACAATACACTATACACTATACACAATACACTATACACTATACACTATACACAATACACTATACACTATACACTATACACTATACATTATACACAATACACTATAAACTATACACAATACACTATACACTATACACTATACACAATACACTATACACAATACACTATACATTATACACTATACACTATACACAATACACTATACACTATACACTATACATAATACACTATACACTATACACTATACATAATACACTATACACTATACACTATACACAATACACAATACACTATACACTATACACAATACACTATACACTATACACTATACACTATACACAATACACTATACACTATACACAATACACAATACACTATACACTATACACTATACACAATACACTATACACAATCAACAATACACTATACACTATACACTATACACAATACACAATACACTATACACTATACACTATACACAATACACTATACACTATACACTATACACAATACACAATACACTATACACTATACACTATACACAATACACAATACACTATACAATATACACTATACACTATACATAATACACTATACACAATACACTATACACTATACACTATACACAATACACTATACACTATACACTATACACTATACACAATACACAATACACTATACACAATACACAATACACTATACACTATACACTATACACAATGCACTATACACTATACACTATACATAATACACTAT